>NC_090958.1:1814545-2116969 GCF_040807025.1 Struthio camelus | reverse complement strand
CCTTTTCCTCCCCTCCTCCTACTTTCAACAGCCCGAACCACACTTCCCCACTACAGCAGACACTCTCCTCCAACACCGGACCACCAACAACAGCCACCACAACCTGACCCAAGGCACCCACCCTTTGGCCCTTGCCATCCATACGGCTCTCCCACCAACACTTCCCTCCTCCTTTTCCTCCCCTCCTCCTACTTTCAACAGCCCGAACCACACTTCCCCACTACAGCAGACACTCTCCTCCAACACCCAACTACCAACAACAGCCACCACAACCTGACCCAAGGCACCCACCCTTTGGCCCTTGCCATCCATACGGCTCTCCCACCAACACTTCCCTCCTCCTTTTCCTCCCCTCCTCCGACTTTCAACAGCCCGAACCACACTTCCCCACTACAGCAGACACTCTTCTCCAACACCGGGCTACCAACAACAGCCACCACAAACTGCACCAAGGCACCCACCCTTTGGCCCTTGCCATCCATACGGCTCTCCCACCAACACTTCCCTCCTCCTTTTCCTCCCCTCCTCCGACTTTCAACAGCCCGAACCACACTTCCCCACTACAGCAGACACTCTCCTCCAACACCGGACTACCAACAACAGCCACCACAACCTGACCCAAGGCACCCACCCTTTGGCCCTTGCCATCCATACGGCTCTCCCACCAACACTTCCCTCCTCCTTTTCCTCCCCTCCTCCTACTTTCAACAGCCCGAACCACACTTCCCCACTACAGCAGACACTCTCCTCCAACACCCAACTACCAACAACAGCCACCACAACCTGCACCAAGGCACCCACCCTTTGGCCCTTGCCATCCATACGGCTCTCCCACCAACACTTCCCTCCTCCTTTTCCTCCCCTCCTCCTACTTTCAACAGCCCGAACCACACTTCCCCACTACAGCAGACACTCTCCTCCAACACCGGACTACCAACAACAGCCACCACAACCTGCACCAAGGCACCCACCCTTTTGGTACTGGCATGTACACGGCTCTCCCACCAACACTTCCCTCCTCCTTTTCCTCCCCTCCTCCGACTTTCAACAGCCCGAACCACACTTCCCCACTACAGCAGACACTCTCCTCCAACACCCAACTACCAACAACAGCCACCACAACCTGCACCAAGGCACCCACCCTTTGGCCCTTGCCATCCATACGGCTCTCCCACCAACACTTCCCTCCTCCTTTTCCTCCCCTCCTCCTACTTTCAACAGCCCGAACCACACTTCCCCACTACAGCAGACACTCTCCTCCAACACCCAACTACCAACAACAGCCACCACAACCTGCACCAAGGCACCCACCCTTTGGCCCTCGCCATCCATACGGCTCTCCCACCAACACTTCCCTCCTCCTTTTCCTCCCCTCCTCCTACTTTCAACAGCCCGAACCACAATTCCCCACTACAGCAGACACTCTCCTCCAACACCGGACTACCAACAACAGCCACCACAAACTGCACCAAGGCACCCACCCTTTTGGCACTGGCATGAACACGGCTCTCCAACCAACACTTCCCTCCTCCTTTTCCTCCCCTCCTCCTACTTTCAACAGCCCGAACCACACTTCCCCACTACAGCAGACACTCTCCTCCAACACTGGAATACCAACAACAGCCACCACAACCTGCACCAAGGCACCCACCCTTTGGCCCTTGCCATCCATACGGCTCTCCCACCAACACTTCCCTCCTCCTTTTCCTCCCCTCCTCCGACTTTCAACAGCCCGAACCACACTTCCCCACTACAGCAGACACTCTCCTCCAACACCCAACTACCAACAACAGCCACCACAACCTGACCCAAGGCACCCACCCTTTGGCCCTTGCCATCCATACGGCTCTCCCACCAACACTTCCCTCCTCCTTTTCCTCCCCTCCTCCTACTTTCAACAGCCCGAACCACACTTCCCCACTACAGCAGACACTCTCCTCCAACACCGGACTACCAACAACAGCCACCACAACCTGACCCAAGGCACCCACCCTTTGGCCCTTGCCATCCATACGGCTCTCCCACCAACACTTCCCTCCTCCTTTTCCTCCCCTCCTCCTACTTTCAACAGCCCGAACCACACTTCCCCACTACAGCAGACACTCTCCTCCAACACCCAACTACCAACAACAGCCACCACAACCTGCACCAAGGCACCCACCCTTTGGCCCTTGCCATCCATACGGCACGGCTCTCCCACCAACACTTCCCTCCTCCTTTTCCTCCCCTCCTCCTGTTTTTGACATCCCGAACCACACTTCCCCACTACAGCAGACACTCTCCTCCAACACCGGACTACCAACAACAGCCACCACAACCTGACCCAAGGCACCCACCCTTTGGCCCTTGCCATCCATACGGCACGGCTCTCCCACCAACACTTCCCTCCTCCTTTTCCTCCCCTCCTCCGACTTTCAACAGCCCGAACCACACTTCCCCACTACAGCAGACACTCTCCTCCAACACCGGACCACCAACAACAGCCACCACAACCTGCACCAAGGCACCCACCCTTTTGCCCTTGCCATCCATACGGCTCTCCCACCAACACTTCCCTCCTCCTTTTCCTCCCCTCCTCCTACTTTCAACAGCCCGAACCACACTTCCCCACTACAGCAGACACTCTCCTCCAACACCGGACTACCAACAACAGCCACCACAACCTGACCCAAGGCACCCACCCTTTTGCCCTTGCCATCCATACGGCTCTCCCACCAACACTTCCCTCCTCCTTTTCCTCCCCTCCTCCTACTTTCAACAGCCCGAACCACACTTCCCCACTACAGCAGACACTCTCCTCCAACACCGGACTACCAACAACAGCCACCACAACCTGACCCAAGGCACCCACCCTTTTGGCACTGGCATGCACACGGCTCTCCCACCAACACTTCCCTCCTCCTTTTCCTCCCCTCCTCCTACTTTCAACAGCCCGAACCACACTTCCCCACTACAGCAGACACTCTCCTCCAACACCCAACTACCAACAACAGCCACCACAACCTGCACCAATCCACCCACCCTTTTGGCATTGGCATGCACACGGCTCTCCCACCAACACTTCCCTCCTCCTTTTCCTCCCCTCCTCCGACTTTCAACAGCCCGAACCACACTTCCCCACTACAGCAGACACTCTCCTCCAACACCGGACCACCAACAACAGCCACCACAACCTGACCCAAGGCACCCACCCTTTGGCCCTTGCCATCCATACGGCTCTCCCACCAACACTTCCCTCCTCCTTTTCCTCCCCTCCTCCTACTTTCAACAGCCCGAACCACACTTCCCCACTACAGCAGACACTCTCCTCCAACACCGGACTACCAACAACAGCCACCACAACCTGACCCAAGGCACCCACCCTTTTGGCACTGGCATGCACACGGCTCTCCCACCAACACTTCCCTCCTCCTTTTCCTCCCCTCCTCCTTTTTTTGACAGCCCGAACCACACTTCCCCACTACAGCAGACACTCTCCTCCAACACCGGACTACCAACAACAGCCACCACAACCTGCACCAAGGCACCCACCCTTTTGCCCTTGCCATCCATACGGCTCTCCCACCAACACTTCCCTCCTCCTTTTCCTCCCCTCCTCCTACTTTCAACAGCCCGAACCACACTAACCACACTTCCCCACTACAGCAGACACTCTCCTCCAACACCGGACTACCAACAACAGCCACCACAACCTGCACCAAGGCACCCACCCTTTTGGCATTGGCATGCACACGGCTCTCCCACCAACACTTCCCTCCTCCTTTTCCTCCCCTCCTCCGACTTTCAACAGCCCGAACCACACTTCCCCACTACAGCAGACACTCTCCTCCAACACCGGACTACCAACAACAGCCACCACAACCTGCACCAAGGCACCCACCCTTTTGGCACTGGCATGCAAACGGCTCTCCCACCAACACTTCCCTCCTCCTTTTCCTCCCCTCCTCCTACTTTCAACAGCCCGAACCACACTTCCCCACTACAGCAGACACTCTCCTCCAACACCGGACTACCAACAACAGCCACCACAACCTGCACCAAGGCACCCACCCTTTTGGCACTGGCATGCACACGGCTCTCCCACCAACACTTCCCTCCTCCTTTTCCTCCCCTCCTCCGACTTTCAACAGCCCGAACCACACTTCCCCACTACAGCAGACACTCTCCTTCAACACCGGACTACCAACAACAGCCACCACAACCTGCACCAAGGCACCCACCCTTTGGCCCTTGCCATCCATACGGCTCTCCCACCAACACTTCCCTCCTCCTTTTCCTCCCCTCCTCCTACTTTCAACAGCCCGAACCACACTTCCCCACTACAGCAGACACTCTCCTCCAACACCGGACTACCAACAACAGCCACCACAACCTGACCCAAGGCACCCACCCTTTTGCCCTTGCCATCCATACGGCTCTCCCACCAACACTTCCCTCCTCCTTTTCCTCCCCTCCTCCTACTTTCAACAGCCCGAACCACACTTCCCCACTACAGCAGACACTCTCCTCCAACACCGGACTACCAACAACAGCCACCACAACCTGACCCAAGGCACCCACCCTTTTGGCACTGGCATGCACACGGCTCTCCCACCAACACTTCCCTCCTCCTTTTCCTCCCCTCCTCCTACTTTCAACAGCCCGAACCACACTTCCCCACTACAGCAGACACTCTCCTCCAACACCCAACTACCAACAACAGCCACCACAACCTGCACCAATCCACCCACCCTTTTGGCATTGGCATGCACACGGCTCTCCCACCAACACTTCCCTCCTCCTTTTCCTCCCCTCCTCCTACTTTCAACAGCCCGAACCACACTTCCCCACTACAGCAGACACTCTCCTCCAACACCGGACCACCAACAACAGCCACCACAACCTGACCCAAGGCACCCACCCTTTGGCCCTTGCCATCCATACGGCTCTCCCACCAACACTTCCCTCCTCCTTTTCCTCCCCTCCTCCTACTTTCAACAGCCCGAACCACACTTCCCCACTACAGCAGACACTCTCCTCCAACACCGGACTACCAACAACAGCCACCACAACCTGACCCAAGGCACCCACCCTTTTGGCACTGGCATGCACACGGCTCTCCCACCAACACTTCCCTCCTCCTTTTCCTCCCCTCCTCCTTTTTTTGACAGCCCGAACCACACTTCCCCACTACAGCAGACACTCTCCTCCAACACCGGACTACCAACAACAGCCACCACAACCTGCACCAAGGCACCCACCCTTTTGCCCTTGCCATCCATACGGCTCTCCCACCAACACTTCCCTCCTCCTTTTCCTCCCCTCCTCCTACTTTCAACAGCCCGAACCACACTAACCACACTTCCCCACTACAGCAGACACTCTCCTCCAACACCGGACTACCAACAACAGCCACCACAACCTGCACCAAGGCACCCACCCTTTTGGCATTGGCATGCACACGGCTCTCCCACCAACACTTCCCTCCTCCTTTTCCTCCCCTCCTCCTACTTTCAACAGCCCGAACCACACTTCCCCACTACAGCAGACACTCTCCTCCAACACCGGACTACCAACAACAGCCACCACAACCTGCACCAAGGCACCCACCCTTTTGGCACTGGCATGCACACGGCTCTCCCACCAACACTTCCCTCCTCCTTTTCCTCCCCTCCTCCTACTTTCAACAGCCCGAACCACACTTCCCCACTACAGCAGACACTCTCCTCCAACACCCAACTACCAACAACAGCCACCACAACCTGCACCAAGGCACCCACCCTTTTGGCACTGGCATGCACACGGCTCTCCCACCAACACTTCCCTCCTCCTTTTCCTCCCCTCCTCCGACTTTCAACAGCCCGAACCACACTTCCCCACTACAGCAGACACTCTCCTCCAACACCCAACTACCAACAACAGCCACCACAACCTGCACCAAGGCACCCACCCTTTGGCCCTTGCCATCCATACGGCTCTCCCACCAACACTTCCCTCCTCCTTTTCCTCCCCTCCTCCTACTTTCAACAGCCCGAACCACACTTCCCCACTACAGCAGACACTCTCCTCCAACACCGGACTACCAACAACAGCCACCACAACCTGACCCAAGGCACCCACCCTTTGGCCCTTGCCATCCATACGGCTCTCCCACCAACACTTCCCTCCTCCTTTTCTTCCCCTCCTCCTACTTTCAACAGCCCGAACCACACTTCCCCACTACAGCAGACACTCTCCTCCAACACCCAACTACCAACAACAGCCACCACAACCTGCACCAAGGCACCCACCCTTTGGCCCTTGCCATCCATACGGCACGGCTCTCCCACCAACACTTCCCTCCTCCTTTTCCTCCCCTCCTCCTGTTTTTGACATCCCGAACCACACTTCCCCACTACAGCAGACACTCTCCTCCAACACCGGACTACCAACAACAGCCACCACAACCTGACCCAAGGCACCCACCCTTTGGCCCTTGCCATCCATACGGCACGGCTCTCCCACCAACACTTCCCTCCTCCTTTTCCTCCCCTCCTCCGACTTTCAACAGCCCGAACCACACTTCCCCACTACAGCAGACACTCTCCTCCAACACCGGACCACCAACAACAGCCACCACAACCTGCACCAAGGCACCCACCCTTTTGCCCTTGCCATCCATACGGCTCTCCCACCAACACTTCCCTCCTCCTTTTCCTCCCCTCCTCCTACTTTCAACAGCCCGAACCACACTTCCCCACTACAGCAGACACTCTCCTCCAACACCGGACTACCAACAACAGCCACCACAACCTGACCCAAGGCACCCACCCTTTTGCCCTTGCCATCCATACGGCTCTCCCACCAACACTTCCCTCCTCCTTTTCCTCCCCTCCTCCTACTTTCAACAGCCCGAACCACACTTCCCCACTACAGCAGACACTCTCCTCCAACACCGGACTACCAACAACAGCCACCACAACCTGCACCAAGGCACCCACCCTTTTGGCACTGGCATGCACACGGCTCTCCCACCAACACTTCCCTCCTCCTTTTCCTCCCCTCCTCCTACTTTCAACAGCCCGAACCACACTTCCCCACTACAGCAGACACTCTCCTCCAACACCCAACTACCAACAACAGCCACCACAACCTGCACCAATCCACCCACCCTTTTGGCATTGGCATGCACACGGCTCTCCCACCAACACTTCCCTCCTCCTTTTCCTCCCCTCCTCCTACTTTCAACAGCCCGAACCACACTTCCCCACTACAGCAGACACTCTCCTCCAACACCGGACCACCAACAACAGCCACCACAACCTGACCCAAGGCACCCACCCTTTGGCCCTTGCCATCCATACGGCTCTCCCACCAACACTTCCCTCCTCCTTTTCCTCCCCTCCTCCTACTTTCAACAGCCCGAACCACACTTCCCCACTACAGCAGACACTCTCCTCCAACACCGGACTACCAACAACAGCCACCACAACCTGACCCAAGGCACCCACCCTTTTGGCACTGGCATGCACACGGCTCTCCCACCAACACTTCCCTCCTCCTTTTCCTCCCCTCCTCCTTTTTTTGACAGCCCGAACCACACTTCCCCACTACAGCAGACACTCTCCTCCAACACCGGACTACCAACAACAGCCACCACAACCTGCACCAAGGCACCCACCCTTTGGCCCTTGCCATCCATACGGCTCTCCCACCAACACTTCCCTCCTCCTTTTCCTCCCCTCCTCCTACTTTCAACAGCCCGAACCACACTAACCACACTTCCCCACTACAGCAGACACTCTCCTCCAACACCGGACTACCAACAACAGCCACCACAACCTGCACCAAGGCACCCACCCTTTTGGCATTGGCATGCACACGGCTCTCCCACCAACACTTCCCTCCTCCTTTTCCTCCCCTCCTCCGACTTTCAACAGCCCGAACCACACTTCCCCACTACAGCAGACACTCTCCTCCAACACCGGACTACCAACAACAGCCACCACAACCTGCACCAAGGCACCCACCCTTTTGGCACTGGCATGCAAACGGCTCTCCCACCAACACTTCCCTCCTCCTTTTCCTCCCCTCCTCCTACTTTCAACAGCCCGAACCACACTTCCCCACTACAGCAGACACTCTCCTCCAACACCGGACTACCAACAACAGCCACCACAACCTGCACCAAGGCACCCACCCTTTTGGCACTGGCATGCACACGGCTCTCCCACCAACACTTCCCTCCTCCTTTTCCTCCCCTCCTCCGACTTTCAACAGCCCGAACCACACTTCCCCACTACAGCAGACACTCTCCTTCAACACCGGACTACCAACAACAGCCACCACAACCTGCACCAAGGCACCCACCCTTTGGCCCTTGCCATCCATACGGCTCTCCCACCAACACTTCCCTCCTCCTTTTCCTCCCCTCCTCCTACTTTCAACAGCCCGAACCACACTTCCCCACTACAGCAGACACTCTCCTCCAACACCGGACTACCAACAACAGCCACCACAACCTGACCCAAGGCACCCACCCTTTTGCCCTTGCCATCCATACGGCTCTCCCACCAACACTTCCCTCCTCCTTTTCCTCCCCTCCTCCTACTTTCAACAGCCCGAACCACACTTCCCCACTACAGCAGACACTCTCCTCCAACACCGGACTACCAACAACAGCCACCACAACCTGACCCAAGGCACCCACCCTTTTGGCACTGGCATGCACACGGCTCTCCCACCAACACTTCCCTCCTCCTTTTCCTCCCCTCCTCCTACTTTCAACAGCCCGAACCACACTTCCCCACTACAGCAGACACTCTCCTCCAACACCCAACTACCAACAACAGCCACCACAACCTGCACCAATCCACCCACCCTTTTGGCATTGGCATGCACACGGCTCTCCCACCAACACTTCCCTCCTCCTTTTCCTCCCCTCCTCCTACTTTCAACAGCCCGAACCACACTTCCCCACTACAGCAGACACTCTCCTCCAACACCGGACCACCAACAACAGCCACCACAACCTGACCCAAGGCACCCACCCTTTGGCCCTTGCCATCCATACGGCTCTCCCACCAACACTTCCCTCCTCCTTTTCCTCCCCTCCTCCTACTTTCAACAGCCCGAACCACACTTCCCCACTACAGCAGACACTCTCCTCCAACACCGGACTACCAACAACAGCCACCACAACCTGACCCAAGGCACCCACCCTTTTGGCACTGGCATGCACACGGCTCTCCCACCAACACTTCCCTCCTCCTTTTCCTCCCCTCCTCCTACTTTCAACAGCCCGAACCACACTTCCCCACTACAGCAGACACTCTCCTCCAACACCGGACTACCAACAACAGCCACCACAACCTGCACCAAGGCACCCACCCTTTTGCCCTTGCCATCCATACGGCTCTCCCACCAACACTTCCCTCCTCCTTTTCCTCCCCTCCTCCTACTTTCAACAGCCCGAACCACACTAACCACACTTCCCCACTACAGCAGACACTCTCCTCCAACACCGGACTACCAACAACAGCCACCACAACCTGCACCAAGGCACCCACCCTTTTGGCATTGGCATGCACACGGCTCTCCCACCAACACTTCCCTCCTCCTTTTCCTCCCCTCCTCCTACTTTCAACAGCCCGAACCACACTTCCCCACTACAGCAGACACTCTCCTCCAACACCGGACTACCAACAACAGCCACCACAACCTGCACCAAGGCACCCACCCTTTTGGCACTGGCATGCACACGGCTCTCCCACCAACACTTCCCTCCTCCTTTTCCTCCCCTCCTCCTACTTTCAACAGCCCGAACCACACTTCCCCACTACAGCAGACACTCTCCTCCAACACCCAACTACCAACAACAGCCACCACAACCTGCACCAAGGCACCCACCCTTTTGGCACTGGCATGCACACGGCTCTCCCACCAACACTTCCCTCCTCCTTTTCCTCCCCTCCTCCGACTTTCAACAGCCCGAACCACACTTCCCCACTACAGCAGACACTCTCCTCCAACACCCAACTACCAACAACAGCCACCACAACCTGCACCAAGGCACCCACCCTTTGGCCCTTGCCATCCATACGGCTCTCCCACCAACACTTCCCTCCTCCTTTTCCTCCCCTCCTCCTACTTTCAACAGCCCGAACCACACTTCCCCACTACAGCAGACACTCTCCTCCAACACCGGACTACCAACAACAGCCACCACAACCTGACCCAAGGCACCCACCCTTTTGCCCTTGCCATCCATACGGCTCTCCCACCAACACTTCCCTCCTCCTTTTCCTCCCCTCCTCCTACTTTCAACAGCCCGAACCACACTTCCCCACTACAGCAGACACTCTCCTCCAACACCGGACTACCAACAACAGCCACCACAACCTGCACCAAGGCACCCACCCTTTTGGCACTGGCATGCACACGGCTCTCCCACCAACACTTCCCTCCTCCTTTTCCTCCCCTCCTCCTACTTTCAACAGCCCGAACCACACTTCCCCACTACAGCAGACACTCTCCTCCAACACCCAACTACCAACAACAGCCACCACAACCTGCACCAATCCACCCACCCTTTTGGCATTGGCATGCACACGGCTCTCCCACCAACACTTCCCTCCTCCTTTTCCTCCCCTCCTCCTACTTTCAACAGCCCGAACCACACTTCCCCACTACAGCAGACACTCTCCTCCAACACCGGACCACCAACAACAGCCACCACAACCTGACCCAAGGCACCCACCCTTTGGCCCTTGCCATCCATACGGCTCTCCCACCAACACTTCCCTCCTCCTTTTCCTCCCCTCCTCCTACTTTCAACAGCCCGAACCACACTTCCCCACTACAGCAGACACTCTCCTCCAACACCGGACTACCAACAACAGCCACCACAACCTGACCCAAGGCACCCACCCTTTTGGCACTGGCATGCACACGGCTCTCCCACCAACACTTCCCTCCTCCTTTTCCTCCCCTCCTCCTACTTTCAACAGCCCGAACCACACTTCCCCACTACAGCAGACACTCTCCTCCAACACCGGACTACCAACAACAGCCACCACAACCTGACCCAAGGCACCCACCCTTTTGCCCTTGCCATCCATACGGCTCTCCCACCAACACTTCCCTCCTCCTTTTCCTCCCCTCCTCCTACTTTCAACAGCCCGAACCACACTAACCACACTTCCCCACTACAGCAGACACTCTCCTCCAACACCGGACTACCAACAACAGCCACCACAACCTGCACCAAGGCACCCACCCTTTTGGCATTGGCATGCACACGGCTCTCCCACCAACACTTCCCTCCTCCTTTTCCTCCCCTCCTCCTACTTTCAACAGCCCGAACCACACTTCCCCACTACAGCAGACACTCTCCTCCAACACCGGACTACCAACAACAGCCACCACAACCTGCACCAAGGCACCCACCCTTTTGGCACTGGCATGCACACGGCTCTCCCACCAACACTTCCCTCCTCCTTTTCCTCCCCTCCTCCTACTTTCAACAGCCCGAACCACACTTCCCCACTACAGCAGACACTCTCCTCCAACACCGGACTACCAACAACAGCCACCACAACCTGACCCAAGGCACCCACCCTTTTGGCACTGGCATGCACACGGCTCTCCCACCAACACTTCCCTCCTCCTTTTCCTCCCCTCCTCCGACTTTCAACAGCCCGAACCACACTTCCCCACTACAGCAGACACTCTCCTCCAACACCGGACTACCAACAACAGCCACCACAACCTGACCCAAGGCACCCACCCTTTGGCCCTTGCCATCCATACGGCTCTCCCACCAACACTTCCCTCCTCCTTTTCCTCCCCTCCTCCTACTTTCAACAGCCCGAACCACACTTCCCCACTACAGCAGACACTCTCCTCCAACACCCAACTACCAACAACAGCCACCACAACCTACACCAAGGCACCCACCCTTTTGCCCTTGCCATCCATACGGCTCTCCCACCAACACTTCCCTCCTCCTTTTCCTCCCCTCCTCCTACTTTCAACAGCCCGAACCACACTTCCCCACTACAGCAGACACTCTCCTCCAACACCGGACTACCAACAACAGCCACCACAACCTGACCCAAGGCACCCACCCTTTGGCCCTTGCCATCCATACGGCTCCCCCACCAACACTTCCCTCCTCCTTTTCCTCCCCTCCTCCTACTTTCAACAGCCCGAACCACACTTCCCCACTACAGCAGACACTCTCCTCCAACACCGGACTACCAACAACAGCCACCACAACCTGCACCAAGGCACCCACCCTTTGGCCCTTGCCATCCATACGGCTCTCCCACCAACACTTCCCTCCTCCTTTTCCTCCCCTCCTCCGACTTTCAACAGCCCGAACCACACTAATCACACTTCCCCACTACAGCAGACACTCTCCTCCAACACCCAACTACCAACAACAGCCACCACAACCTGCACCAAGGCACCCACTCTTTGGCCCTTGCCATCCATACGGCTCTCCCACCAACACTTCCCTCCTCCTTTTCCTCCCCTCCTCCGACTTTCAACAGCCCGAACCACACTAACCACACTTCCCCACTACAGCAGACACTCTCCTCCAACACCGGACTACCAACAACAGCCACCACAACCTGCACCAAGGCACCCACCCTTTTGGCACTGGCATGCACACGGCTCTCCCACCAACACTCCCCTCCTCCTTTTCCTCCCCTCCTCCTACTTTCAACAGCCCGAACCACACTTCCCCACTACAGCAGACACTCTCCTCCAACACCCAACTACCAACAACAGCCACCACAACCTGCACCAATCCACCCACCCTTTTGACATTGGTATGCACACGGCTCTCCCACCAACACTTCCCTCCTCCTTTTCCTCCCCTCCTCCTACTTTCAACAGCCCGAACCACACTTCCCCACTACAGCAGACACTCTCCTCCAACACCGGACTACCAACAACAGCCACCACAACCTGCACCAAGGCACCCACCCTTTGGCCCTTGCCATCCATACGGCTCTCCCACCAACACTTCCCTCCTCCTTTTCCTCCCCTCCTCCGACTTTCAACAGCCCGAACCACACTTCCCCACTACAGCAGACACTCTCCTCCAACACCCAACTACCAACAAAAGCCACCACAACCTGCACCAAGGCACCCACCCTTTGGCCCTTGCCATCCATACGGCTCTCCCACCAACACTTCCCTCCTCCTTTTCCTCCCCTCCTCCTACTTTCAACAGCCCGAACCACACTTCCCCACTACAGCAGACACTCTCCTCCAACACCGGACTACCAACAACAGCCACCACAACCTGACCCAAGGCACCCACCCTTTGGCCCTTGCCATCCATACGGCTCTCCCACCAACACTTCCCTCCTCCTTTTCCTCCCCTCCTCCTACTTTCAACAGCCCGAACCACACTTCCCCACTACAGCAGACACTCTCCTCCAACACCCAACTACCAACAACAGCCACCACAACCTGACCCAAGGCACCCACCCTTTGGCCCTTGCCATCCATACGGCTCTCCCACCAACACTTCCCTCCTCCTTTTCCTCCCCTCCTCCGACTTTCAACAGCCCGAACCACACTTCCCCACTACAGCAGACACTCTCCTCCAACACCCAACTACCAACAACAGCCACCACAACCTGACCCAAGGCACCCACCCTTTGGCCCTTGCCATCCATACGGCTCTCCCACCAACACTTCCCTCCTCCTTTTCCTCCCCTCCTCCTACTTTCAACAGCCCGAAACACACTAATCACACTTCCCCACTACAGCAGACACTCTCCTCCAACACCGGACTACCAACAACAGCAACCACAACCTGACCCAAGGCACCCACCCTTTGGCCCTTGCCATCCATACGGCTCTCCCACCAACACTTCCCTCCTCCTTTTCCTCCCCTCCTCCTACTTTCAACAGCCCGAACCACACTTCCCCACTACAGCAGACACTCTCCTCCAACACCGGACTACCAACAACAGCCACCACAACCTGACCCAAGGCACCCACCCTTTGGCCCTTGCCATCCATACGGCTCTCCCACCAACACTTCCCTCCTCCTTTTCCTCCCATCCTCCTACTTTCAACAGCCCGAACCACACTTCCCCACTACAGCAGACACTCTCCTCCAACACCGGACTACCAACAACAGCCACCACAACCTGCACCAAGGCACCCACCCTTTTGGCACTGGCATGCACACGGCTCTCCAACCAACACTTCCCTCCTCCTTTTCCTCCCATCCTCCTACTTTCAACAGCCCGAACCACACTTCCCCACTACAGCAGACACTCTCCTCCAACACCGGACCACCAACAACAGCCACCACAACCTGCACCAAGGCACCCACCCTTTGGCCCTTGCCATCCATACGGCTCTCCCACCAACACTTCCCTCCTCCTTTTCCTCCCCTCCTCCTACTTTCAACAGCCCGAACCACACTTCCCCACTACAGCAGACACTCTCCTCCAACACCGGACCACCAACAACAGCCACCACAACCTGACCCAAGGCACCCACCCTTTTGCCCTTGCCATCCATACGGCTCTCCCACCAACACTTCCCTCCTCCTTTTCCTCCCCTCCTCCTACTTTCAACAGCCCGAACCACACTTCCCCACTACAGCAGACACTCTCCTCCAACACCCAACTACCAACAACAGCCACCACAACCTGCACCAATCCACCCACTCTTTTGGCACTGGCATGCACACGGCTCTCCCACCAACACTTCCCTCCTCCTTTTCCTCCCCTCCTCCGACTTTCAACAGCCCGAACCACACTTCCCCACTACAGCAGACACTCTCCTCCAACACCGGACTACCAACAACAGCCACCACAACCTGCACCAAGGCACCCACCCTTTTGGCACTGGCATGCACACGGCTCTCCCACCAACACTTCCCTCCTCCTTTTCCTCCCCTCCTCCGACTTTCAACAGCCCGAACCACACTTCCCCACTACAGCAGACACTCTCCTCCAACACCGGACTACCAACAACAGCCACCACAACCTGCACCAAGGCACCCACCCTTTGGCCCTTGCCATCCATACGGCTCTCCCACCAACACTTCCCTCCTCCTTTTCCTCCCCTCCTCCTACTTTCAACAGCCCGAACCACACTTCCCCACTACAGCAGACACTCTCCTCCAACACCGGACCACCAACAACAGCCACCACAACCTACACCAAGGCACCCACCCTTTGGCCCTTGCCATCCATACGGCTCTCCCACCAACACTTCCCTCCTCCTTTTCCTCCCCTCCTCCTGTTTTTGACATCCCGAACCACACTTCCCCACTACAGCAGACACTCTCCTCCAACACCGGACTACCAACAACAGCCACCACAACCTGACCCAAGGCACCCACCCTTTGGCCCTTGCCATCCATACGGCTCTCCCACCAACACTTCCCTCCTCCTTTTCCTCCCCTCCTCCGACTTTCAACAGCCCGAACCACACTTCCCCACTACAGCAGACACTCTCCTCCAACACCGGACTACCAACAACAGCCACCAGAAACTGCACCAAGGCACCCACCCTTTTGGCACTGGCATGCACACGGCTCTCCCACCAACACTTCCCTCCTCCTTTTCCTCCCCTCCTCCTTTTTTTGACAGCCCTGACAACACTTCCCCACTACAGCAGACACTCTCCTCCAACACCGGACTACCAACAACAGCCACCACAACCTGACCCAAGGCACCCACCCTTTGGCCCTTGCCATCCATACGGCTCTCCCACCAACACTTCCCTCCTCCTTTTCCTCCCCTCCTCCTACTTTCAACAGCCCGAACCACACTTCCCCACTACAGCAGACTCTCTCCTCCAACACCGGACTACCAACAACAGCCACCACAACCTGCACCAAGGCACCCACCCTTTTGGCACTGGCATGCACACGGCTCTCCCACCAACACTTCCTTCCTCCTTTTCCTCCCCTCCTCCTACTTTCAACAGCCCGAACCACACTTCCCCACTACAGCAGACACTCTCCTCCAACACCGGACCACCAACAACAGCCACCACAACCTGACCCAAGGCACCCACCCTTTTGGCACTGGCATGCACACGGCTCTCCCACCAACACTTCCCTCCTCCTTTTCCTCCCCTCCTCCGACTTTCAACAGCCCGAACCACACTTCCCCACTACAGCAGACACTCTCCTCCAACACCGGACTACCAACAACAGCCACCACAACCTGCACCAAGGCACCCACCCTTTGGCCCTTGCCATCCATATGGCTCTCCCACCAACACTTCCCTCCTCCTTTTCCTCCCCTCCTCCTACTTTCAACAGCCCGAACCACACTAACCACACTTCCCCACTACAGCAGACACTCTCCTCCAACACCGGACTACCAACAACAGCCACCACAACCTGACCCAAGGCACCCACCCTTTGGCCCTTGCCATCCATACGGCTCTCCCACCAACACTTCCCTCCTCCTTTTCCTCCCCTCCTCCTACTTTCAACAGCCCGAACCACACTTCCCCACTACAGCAGACACTCTCCTCCAACACCGGACCACCAACAACAGCCACCACAACCTGCACCAAGGCACCCACCCTTTGGCCCTTGCCATCCATACGGCTCTCCCACCAACACTTCCCTCCTCCTTTTCCTCCCCTCCTCCTGTAATTGACATCCCGAACCACACTTCCCCACTACAGCAGACACTCTCCTCCAACACCGGACTACCAACAACAGCCACCACAACCTGACCCAAGGCACCCACCCTTTGGCCCTTGCCATCCATACGGCTCTCCCACCAACACTTCCCTCCTCCTTTTCCTCCCCTCCTCCTACTTTCAACAGCCCGAACCACACTTCCCCACTACAGCAGACACTCTCCTCCAACACCGGACTACCAACAACAGCCACCACAAACTGCACCAAGGCACCCACCCTTTTGGCACTGGCATGCACACGGCTCTCCCACCAACACTTCCCTCCTCCTTTTCCTCCTCTCCTCCGACTTTCAACAGCCCGAACCACACTTCCCCACTACAGCAGACACTCTCCTCCAACACCGGACTACCAACAACAGCCACCACAACCTGACCCAAGGCACCCACCCTTTGGCCCTTGCCATCCATACGGCTCTCCCACGAACACTTCCCTCCTCCTTTTCCTCCCCTCCTCCGACTTTCAACAGCCCGAACCACACTTCCCCACTACAGCAGACACTCTCCTCCAACACCGGACTACCAACAACAGCCACCACAACCTGACCCAAGGCACCCACCCTTTTGGCATTGGCATGCACACGGCTCTCCCACCAACACTTCCCTCCTCCTTTTCCTCCCCTCCTCCTACTTTCAACAGCCCGAACCACACTTCCCCACTACAGCAGACACTCTCCTCCAACACCGGACCACCAACAACAGCCACCACAACCTGACCCAAGGCACCCACCCTTTTGGCACTGGCATGCACACGGCTCTCCCACCAACACTTCCCTCCTCCTTTTCCTCCCCTCCTCCTACTTTCAACAGCCCGAACCACACTTCCCCACTACAGCAGACACTCTCCTCCAACACCCAACTACCAACAACAGCCACCACAACCTGCACCAAGGCACCCACCCTTTGGCCCTTGCCATCCATACGGCTCTCCCACCAACACTTCCCTCCTCCTTTTCCTCCCCTCCTCCTACTTTCAACAGCCCGAACCACACTAACCACACTTCCCCACTACAGCAGACACTCTCCTCCAACACCGGACTACCAACAACAGCCACCACAACCTGCACCAAGGCACCCACCCTTTGGCCCTTGCCATCCATACGGCTCTCCCACCAACACTTCCCTCCTCCTTTTCCTCCCCTCCTCCTACTTTCAACAGCCCGAACCACACTTCCCCACTACAGCAGACACTCTCCTCCAACACCGGACTACCAACAACAGCCACCACAACCTGCACCAAGGCACCCACCCTTTTGGCATTGGCATGCACACGGCTCTCCCACCAACACTTCCTTCCTCCTTTTCCTCCCCTCCTCCTACTTTCAACAGCCCGAACCACACTTCCCCACTACAGCAGACACTCTCCTCCAACACCGGACCACCAACAACAGCCACCACAACCTGACCCAAGGCACCCACCCTTTTGGCACTGGCATGCACACGGCTCTCCCACCAACACTTCCCTCCTCCTTTTCCTCCCCTCCTCCGACTTTCAACAGCCCGAACCACACTTCCCCACTACAGCAGACACTCTCCTCCAACACCGGACTACCAACAACAGCCACCACAACCTGCACCAAGGCACCCACCCTTTGGCCCTTGCCATCCATATGGCTCTCCCACCAACACTTCCCTCCTCCTTTTCCTCCCCTCCTCCTACTTTCAACAGCCCGAACCACACTAACCACACTTCCCCACTACAGCAGACACTCTCCTCCAACACCGGACTACCAACAACAGCCACCACAACCTGCACCAAGGCACCCACCCTTTGGCCCTTGCCATCCATACGGCTCTCCCACCAACACTTCCCTCCTCCTTTTCCTCCCCTCCTCCTACTTTCAACAGCCCGAACCACACTTCCCCACTACAGCAGACACTCTCCTCCAACACCGGACCACCAACAACAGCCACCACAACCTGCACCAAGGCACCCACCCTTTGGCCCTTGCCATCCATACGGCTCTCCCACCAACACTTCCCTCCTCCTTTTCCTCCCCTCCTCCTGTTTTTGACATCCCGAACCACACTTCCCCACTACAGCAGACACTCTCCTCCAACACCGGACTACCAACAACAGCCACCACAACCTGACCCAAGGCACCCACCCTTTGGCCCTTGCCATCCATACGGCTCTCCCACCAACACTTCCCTCCTCCTTTTCCTCCCCTCCTCCGACTTTCAACAGCCCGAACCACACTTCCCCACTACAGCAGACACTCTCCTCCAACACCCAACTACCAACAACAGCCACCACAACCTGACCCAAGGCACCCACCCTTTTGGCACTGGCATGCACACGGCTCTCCCACCAACACTTCCCTCCTCCTTTTCCTCCCCTCCTCCGACTTTCAACAGCCCGAACCACACTTCCCCACTACAGCAGACACTCTCCTCCAACACCCAACTACCAACAACAGCCACCACAACCTGACCCAAGGCACCCACCCTTTGGCCCTTGCCATCCATACGGCTCTCCCACCAACACTTCCCTCCTCCTTTTCCTCCCCTCCTCCGACTTTCAACAGCCCGAACCACACTTCCCCACTACAGCAGACACTCTCCTCCAACACCGGACTACCAACAACAGCCACCACAACCTGACCCAAGGCACCCACCCTTTTGGCATTGGCATGCATACGGCTCTCCCACCAACACTTCCTTCCTCCTTTTCCTCCCCTCCTCCTACTTTCAACAGCCCGAACCACACTTCCCCACTACAGCAGACACTCTCCTCCAACACCGGACCACCAACAACAGCCACCACAACCTGCACCAAGGCACCCACCCTTTTGGCACTGGCATGCACACGGCTCTCCCACCAACACTTCCCTCCTCCTTTTCCTCCCCTCCTCCTAATTTCAACAGCCCGAACCACACTTCCCCACTACAGCAGACACTCTCCTCCAACACCGGACTACCAACAACAGCCACCACAACCTGCACCAAGGCACCCACCCTTTGGCCCTTGCCATCCATACGGCTCTCCCACCAACACTTCCCTCCTCCTTTTCCTCCCCTCCTCCTACTTTCAACAGCCCGAACCACACTAATCACACTTCCCCACTACAGCAGACACTCTCCTCCAACACCCAACTACCAACAACAGCCACCACAACCTGCACCAAGGCACCCACCCTTTGGCCCTTGCCATCCATACGGCTCTCCCACCAACACTTCCCTCCTCCTTTTCCTCCCCTCCTCCTACTTTCAACAGCCCGAACCACACTAACCACACTTCCCCACTACAGCAGACACTCTCCTCCAACACCCAACTACCAACAACAGCCACCACAACCTGCACCAAGGCACCCACCCTTTTGGCACTGGCATGCACACGGCTCTCCCACCAACACTCCCCTCATCCTTTTCCTCCCCTCCTCCGACTTTCAACAGCCCGAACCACACTAATCACACTTCCCCACTACAGCAGACACTCTCCTCCAACACCGGACTACCAACAACAGCAACCACAACCTGACCCAAGGCACCCACCCTTTGGCCCTTGCCATCCATACGGCTCTCCCACCAACACTTCCCTCCTCCTTTTCCTCCCCTCCTCCTACTTTCAACAGCCCGAACCACACTTCCCCACTACAGCAGACACTCTCCTCCAACACCGGACTACCAACAACAGCCACCACAACCTGACCCAAGGCACCCACCCTTTGGCCCTTGCCATCCATACGGCTCTCCCACCAACACTTCCCTCCTCCTTTTCCTCCCCTCCTCCGACTTTCAACAGCCCGAACCACACTTCCCCACTACAGCAGACACTCTCCTCCAACACCGGACCACCAACAACAGCCACCACAACCTGCACCAAGGCACCCACCCTTTTGGCACTGGCATGCACACGGCTCTCCAACCAACACTTCCCTCCTCCTTTTCCTCCCCTCCTCCGACTTTCAACAGCCCGAACCACACTTCCCCACTACAGCAGACACTCTCCTCCAACACCCAACTACCAACAACAGCCACCACAACCTGACCCAAGGCACCCACCCTTTTGGCACTGGCATGCACACGGCTCTCCCACCAACACTTCCCTCCTCCTTTTCCTCCCCTCCTCCTACTTTCAACAGCCCGAACCACACTTCCCCACTACAGCAGACACTCTCCTCCAACACCGGACCACCAACAACAGCCACCACAACCTGCACCAAGGCACCCACCCTTTTGCCCTTGCCATCCATACGGCTCTCCCACCAACACTTCCCTCCTCCTTTTCCTCCCCTCCTCCTACTTTCAACAGCCCGAACCACACTTCCCCACTACAGCAGACACTCTCCTCCAACACCGGACCACCAACAACAGCCACCACAACCTGCACCAAGGCACCCACCCTTTTGCCCTTGCCATCCATACGGCTCTCCCACCAACACTTCCCTCCTCCTTTTCCTCCCCTCCTCCTACTTTCAACAGCCCGAACCACACTTCCCCACTACAGCAGACACTCTCCTCCAACACCCAACTACCAACAACAGCCACCACAACCTGACCCAAGGCACCCACCCTTTTGGCACTGGCATGCACACGGCTCTCCCACCAACACTTCCCTCCTCCTTTTCCTCCCCTCCTCCTACTTTCAACAGCCCGAACCACACTAACCACACTTCCCCACTACAGCAGACACTCTCCTCCAACACCGGACTACCAACAACAGCCACCACAACCTGCACCAAGGCACCCACCCTTTTGGCACTGGCATGCACACGGCTCTCCCACCAACACTCCCCTCCTCCTTTTCCTCCCCTCCTCCTACTTTCAACAGCCCGAACCACACTTCCCCACTACAGCAGACACTCTCCTCCAACACCCAACTACCAACAACAGCCACCACAACCTGCACCAATCCACCCACCCTTTTGGCATTGGCATGCACACGGCTCTCCCACCAACACTTCCCTCATCCTTTTCCTCCCCTCCTCCGACTTTCAACAGCCCGAACCACACTAATCACACTTCCCCACTACAGCAGACACTCTCCTCCAACACCGGACTACCAACAACAGCAACCACAACCTGACCCAAGGCACCCACCCTTTGGCCCTTGCCATCCATACGGCTCTCCCACCAACACTTCCCTCCTCCTTTTCCTCCCCTCCTCCTACTTTCAACAGCCCGAACCACACTTCCCCACTACAGCAGACACTCTCCTCCAACACCGGACTACCAACAACAGCCACCACAACCTGACCCAAGGCACCCACCCTTTGGCCCTTGCCATCCATACGGCTCTCCCACCAACACTTCCCTCCTCCTTTTCCTCCCCTCCTCCGACTTTCAACAGCCCGAACCACACTTCCCCACTACAGCAGACACTCTCCTCCAACACCGGACCACCAACAACAGCCACCACAACCTGCACCAAGGCACCCACCCTTTTGGCACTGGCATGCACACGGCTCTCCCACCAACACTTCCCTCCTCCTTTTCCTCCCCTCCTCCTACTTTCAACAGCCCGAACCACACTTCCCCACTACAGCAGACACTCTCCTCCAACACCCAACTACCAACAACAGCCACCACAACCTGCACCAATCCACCCACCCTTTTGGCACTGGCATGCACACGGCTCTCCCACCAACACTTCCCTCCTCCTTTTCCTCCCCTCCTCCTACTTTCAACAGCCCGAACCACACTTCCCCACTACAGCAGACACTCTCCTCCAACACCGGACCACCAACAACAGCCACCACAACCTGACCCAAGGCACCCACCCTTTTGCCCTTGCCATCCATACCGCTCTCCCACCAACACTTCCCTCCTCCTTTTCCTCCCCTCCTCCGACTTTCAACAGCCCGAACCACACTTCCCCACTACAGCAGACACTCTCCTCCAACACCGGACCACCAACAACAGCCACCACAACCTGCACCAAGGCACCCACCCTTTTGCCCTTGCCATCCATACGGCTCTCCCACCAACACTTCCCTCCTCCTTTTCCTCCCCTCCTCCTACTTTCAACAGCCCGAACCACACTTCCCCACTACAGCAGACACTCTCCTCCAACACCGGACTACCAACAACAGCCACCACAACCTGCACCAAGGCACCCACCCTTTTGGCACTGGCATGCACACGGCTCTCCCACCAACACTTCCCTCCTCCTTTTCCTCCCCTCCTCCGACTTTCAACAGCCCGAACCACACTTCCCCACTACAGCAGACACTCTCCTCCAACACCGGACTACCAACAACAGCCACCACAACCTGCACCAAGGCACCCACCCTTTGGCCCTTGCCATCCATACGGCTCTCCCACCAACACTTCCCTCCTCCTTTTCCTCCCCTCCTCCTACTTTCAACAGCCCGAACCACACTTCCCCACTACAGCAGACACTCTCCTCCAACACCAGACCACCAACAACAGCCACCACAACCTGACCCAAGGCACCCACCCTTTGGCCCTTGCCATCCATACGGCTCTCCCACCAACACTTCCCTCCTCCTTTTCCTCCCCTCCTCCTGTTTTTGACAGCCCGAACCACACTTCCCCACTACAGCAGACACTCTCCTCCAACACCGGACTACCAACAACAGCCACCACAACCTGCACCAAGGCACCCACCCTTTGGCCCTTGCCATCCATACGGCTCTCCCACCAACACTTCCCTCCTCCTTTTCCTCCCCTCCTCCGACTTTCAACAGCCCGAACCACACTTCCCCACTACAGCAGACACTCTCCTCCAACACCGGACTACCAACAACAGCCACCACAAACTGCACCAAGGCACCCACCCTTTTGGCACTGGCATGCACACGGCTCTCCCACCAACACTTCCCTCCTCCTTTTCCTCCCCTCCTCCTTTTTTTGACAGCCCTGACAACATTTCCCCACTACAGCAGACACTCTCCTCCAACACCGGACCACCAACAACAGCCACCACAACCTGACCCAAGGCACCCACCCTTTGGCCCTTGCCATCCATACGGCTCTCCCACCAACACTTCCCTCCTCCTTTTCCTCCCCTCCTCCTACTTTCAACAGCCCGAACCACACTTCCCCACTACAGCAGACACTCTCCTCCAACACCGGACTACCAACAACAGCCACCACAACCTGCACCAAGGCACCCACCCTTTTGGCACTGGCATGCACACGGCTCTCCAACCAACACTTCCCTCCTCCTTTTCCTCCCCTCCTCCTACTTTCAACAGCCCGAACCACACTTCCCCACTACAGCAGACACTCTCCTCCAACACCCAACTACCAACAACAGCCACCACAACCTGCACCAATCCACCCACCCTTTTGGCATTGGCATGCACACGGCTCTCCCACCAACACTTCCCTCCTCCTTTTCCTCCCCTCCTCCTAATTTCAACAGCCCGAACCACACTTCCCCACTACAGCAGACACTCTCCTCCAACACCGGACCACCAACAACAGCCACCACAACCTGACCCAAGGCACCCACCCTTTGGCCCTTGCCATCCATACGGCTCTCCCACCAACACTTCCCTCCTCCTTTTCCTCCCCTCCTCCTACTTTCAACAGCCCGAACCACACTTCCCCACTACAGCAGACACTCTCCTCCAACACCGGACTACCAACAACAGCCACCACAACCTGACCCAAGGCACCCACCCTTTTGCCCTTGCCATCCATATGGCTCTCCCACCAACACTTCCCTCCTCCTTTTCCTCCCCTCCTCCTACTTTCAACAGCCCGAACCACACTTCCCCACTACAGCAGACACTCTCCTCCAACACCGGACTACCAACAACAGCCACCACAACCTGACCCAAGGCACCCACCCTTTTGGCACTGGCATGCACACGGCTCTCCCACCAACACTTCCCTCCTCCTTTTCCTCCCCTCCTCCGACTTTCAACAGCCCGAACCACACTTCCCCACTACAGCAGACACTCTCCTCCAACACCCAACTACCAACAACAGCCACCACAACCTGCACCAATCCACCCACCCTTTTGGCATTGGCATGCACACGGCTCTCCCACCAACACTTCCCTCATCCTTTTCCTCCCCTCCTCCGACTTTCAACAGCCCGAACCACACTAATCACACTTCCCCACTACAGCAGACACTCTCCTCCAACACCGGACTACCAACAACAGCAACCACAACCTGACCCAAGGCACCCACCCTTTGGCCCTTGCCATCCATACGGCTCTCCCACCAACACTTCCCTCCTCCTTTTCCTCCCCTCCTCCTACTTTCAACAGCCCGAACCACACTTCCCCACTACAGCAGACACTCTCCTCCAACACCGGACTACCAACAACAGCCACCACAACCTGACCCAAGGCACCCACCCTTTGGCCCTTGCCATCCATACGGCTCTCCCACCAACACTTCCCTCCTCCTTTTCCTCCCCTCCTCCGACTTTCAACAGCCCGAACCACACTTCCCCACTACAGCAGACACTCTCCTCCAACACCGGACCACCAACAACAGCCACCACAACCTGCACCAAGGCACCCACCCTTTTGGCACTGGCATGCACACGGCTCTCCAACCAACACTTCCCTCCTCCTTTTCCTCCCCTCCTCCTACTTTCAACAGCCCGAACCACACTTCCCCACTACAGCAGACACTCTCCTCCAACACCCAACTACCAACAACAGCCACCACAACCTGCACCAATCCACCCACCCTTTTGGCACTGGCATGCACACGGCTCTCCCACCAACACTTCCCTCCTCCTTTTCCTCCCCTCCTCCTACTTTCAACAGCCCGAACCACACTTCCCCACTACAGCAGACACTCTCCTCCAACACCGGACCACCAACAACAGCCACCACAACCTGACCCAAGGCACCCACCCTTTTGCCCTTGCCATCCATACCGCTCTCCCACCAACACTTCCCTCCTCCTTTTCCTCCCCTCCTCCGACTTTCAACAGCCCGAACCACACTTCCCCACTACAGCAGACACTCTCCTCCAACACCGGACCACCAACAACAGCCACCACAACCTGCACCAAGGCACCCACCCTTTTGCCCTTGCCATCCATACGGCTCTCCCACCAACACTTCCCTCCTCCTTTTCCTCCCCTCCTCCTACTTTCAACAGCCCGAACCACACTTCCCCACTACAGCAGACACTCTCCTCCAACACCGGACTACCAACAACAGCCACCACAACCTGCACCAAGGCACCCACCCTTTTGGCACTGGCATGCACACGGCTCTCCCACCAACACTTCCCTCCTCCTTTTCCTCCCCTCCTCCGACTTTCAACAGCCCGAACCACACTTCCCCACTACAGCAGACACTCTCCTCCAACACCGGACTACCAACAACAGCCACCACAACCTGCACCAAGGCACCCACCCTTTGGCCCTTGCCATCCATACGGCTCTCCCACCAACACTTCCCTCCTCCTTTTCCTCCCCTCCTCCTACTTTCAACAGCCCGAACCACACTTCCCCACTACAGCAGACACTCTCCTCCAACACCAGACCACCAACAACAGCCACCACAACCTGACCCAAGGCACCCACCCTTTGGCCCTTGCCATCCATACGGCTCTCCCACCAACACTTCCCTCCTCCTTTTCCTCCCCTCCTCCTGTTTTTGACAGCCCGAACCACACTTCCCCACTACAGCAGACACTCTCCTCCAACACCGGACTACCAACAACAGCCACCACAACCTGCACCAAGGCACCCACCCTTTGGCCCTTGCCATCCATACGGCTCTCCCACCAACACTTCCCTCCTCCTTTTCCTCCCCTCCTCCGACTTTCAACAGCCCGAACCACACTTCCCCACTACAGCAGACACTCTCCTCCAACACCGGACTACCAACAACAGCCACCACAAACTGCACCAAGGCACCCACCCTTTTGGCACTGGCATGCACACGGCTCTCCCACCAACACTTCCCTCCTCCTTTTCCTCCCCTCCTCCTTTTTTTGACAGCCCTGACAACATTTCCCCACTACAGCAGACACTCTCCTCCAACACCGGACCACCAACAACAGCCACCACAACCTGACCCAAGGCACCCACCCTTTGGCCCTTGCCATCCATACGGCTCTCCCACCAACACTTCCCTCCTCCTTTTCCTCCCCTCCTCCTACTTTCAACAGCCCGAACCACACTTCCCCACTACAGCAGACACTCTCCTCCAACACCGGACTACCAACAACAGCCACCACAACCTGCACCAAGGCACCCACCCTTTTGGCACTGGCATGCACACGGCTCTCCAACCAACACTTCCCTCCTCCTTTTCCTCCCCTCCTCCTACTTTCAACAGCCCGAACCACACTTCCCCACTACAGCAGACACTCTCCTCCAACACCCAACTACCAACAACAGCCACCACAACCTGCACCAATCCACCCACCCTTTTGGCATTGGCATGCACACGGCTCTCCCACCAACACTTCCCTCCTCCTTTTCCTCCCCTCCTCCTAATTTCAACAGCCCGAACCACACTTCCCCACTACAGCAGACACTCTCCTCCAACACCGGACCACCAACAACAGCCACCACAACCTGACCCAAGGCACCCACCCTTTTGCCCTTGCCATCCATACGGCTCTCCCACCAACACTTCCCTCCTCCTTTTCCTCCCCTCCTCCTACTTTCAACAGCCCGAACCACACTTCCCCACTACAGCAGACACTCTCCTCCAACACCGGACTACCAACAACAGCCACCACAACCTGACCCAAGGCACCCACCCTTTTGCCCTTGCCATCCATATGGCTCTCCCACCAACACTTCCCTCCTCCTTTTCCTCCCCTCCTCCTACTTTCAACAGCCCGAACCACACTTCCCCACTACAGCAGACACTCTCCTCCAACACCCAACTACCAACAACAGCCACCACAACCTGACCCAAGGCACCCACCCTTTTGGCACTGGCATGCACACGGCTCTCCCACCAACACTTCCCTCCTCCTTTTCCTCCCCTCCTCCGACTTTCAACAGCCCGAACCACACTTCCCCACTACAGCAGACACTCTCCTCCAACACCCAACTACCAACAACAGCCACCACAACCTGCACCAAGGCACCCACCCTTTTGGCACTGGCATGCACACGGCTCTCCCACCAACACTTCCCTCCTCCTTTTCCTCCCCTCCTCCGACTTTCAACAGCCCGAACCACACTTCCCCACTACAGCAGACACTCTCCTCCAACACCGGACTACCAACAACAGCCACCACAACCTGACCCAAGGCACCCACCCTTTGGCCCTTGCCATCCATACGGCTCTCCCACCAACACTTCCCTCCTCCTTTTCCTCCCCTCCTCCTACTTTCAACAGCCCGAACCACACTTCCCCACTACAGCAGAAACTCTCCTCCAACACCGGACCACCAACAACAGCCACCACAACCTGACCCAAGGCACCCACCCTTTTGGCACTGGCATGCACACGGCTCTCCCACCAACACTTCCCTCCTCCTTTTCCTCCCCTCCTCCTTTTTTTGACAGCCCTGACAACACTTCCCCACTACAGCAGACACTCTCCTCCAACACCGGACTACCAACAACAGCCACCACAACCTGCACCAAGGCACCCACCCTTTTGGCATTGGCATGCACACGGCTCTCCCACCAACACTTCCTTCCTCCTTTTCCTCCCCTCCTCCTACTTTCAACAGCCCGAACCACACTTCCCCACTACAGCAGACACTCTCCTCCAACACCGGACCACCAACAACAGCCACCACAACCTGACCCAAGGCACCCACCCTTTTGGCACTGGCATGCACACGGCTCTCCCACCAACACTTCCCTCCTCCTTTTCCTCCCCTCCTCCTACTTTCAACAGCCCGAACCACACTACCCCACTACAGCAGACACTCTCCTCCAACACCGGACTACCAACAACAGCCACCACAACCTGACCCAAGGCACCCACCCTTTGGCCCTTGCCATCCATACGGCTCTCCCACCAACACTTCCCTCCTCCTTTTCCTCCCCTCCTCCTACTTTCAACAGCCCGAACCACACTAACCACACTTCCCCACTACAGCAGACACTCTCCTCCAACACCGGACTACCAACAACAGCCACCACAACCTGACCCAAGGCACCCACCCTTTGGCCCTTGCCATCCATACGGCTCTCCCACCAACACTTCCCTCCTCCTTTTCCTCCCCTCCTCCTACTTTCAACAGCCCGAACCACACTAACCACACTTCCCCACTACAGCAGACACTCTCCTCCAACACCGGACTACCAACAACAGCCACCACAACCTGCACCAAGGCACCCACCCTTTTGGCACTGGCATGCATACGGCTCTCCCACCAACACTCCCCTCCTCCTTTTCCTCCCCTCCTCCTACTTTCAACAGCCCGAACCACACTTCCCCACTACAGCAGACACTCTCCTCCAACACCGGACTACCAACAACAGCCACCACAACCTGCACCAATCCACCCACCCTTTTGGCACTGGCATGCACACGGCTCTCCAACCAACACTTCCCTCCTCCTTTTCCTCCCCTCCTCCTACTTTCAACAGCCCGAACCACACTTCCCCACTACAGCAGACACTCTCCTCCAACACCGGACCACCAACAACAGCCACCACAACCTGACCCAAGGCACCCACCCTTTGGCCCTTGCCATCCATACGGCTCTCCCACCAACACTTCCCTCCTCCTTTTCCTCCCCTCCTCCTGTTTTTGACAGCCCTGACCACACTTCCCCACTACAGCAGACACTCTCCTCCAACACCGGACCACCAACAACAGCCACCACAACCTGCACCAAGGCACCCACCCTTTGGCCCTTGCCATCCATAGGCTCTCCCACCAACACTTCCCTCCTCCTTTTCCTCCCCTCCTCCGACTTTCAACAGCCCGAACCACACTTCCCCACTACAGCAGACACTCTCCTCCAACACCGGACTACCAACAACAGCCACCACAACCTGACCCAAGGCACCCACCCTTTTGGCACTGGCATGCACACGGCTCTCCCACCAACACTTCCCTCCTCCTTTTCCTCCCCTCCTCCTACTTTCAACAGCCCGAACCACACTTCCCCACTACAGCAGACACTCTCCTCCAACACCGGACTACCAACAACAGCCACCACAACCTGCACCAAGGCACCCACCCTTTTGGCACTGGCATGCACACAGCTCTCCCACCAACACTTCCCTCCTCCTTTTCCTCCCCTCCTCCTTTTTTTGACAGCCCTGACAACACTTCCCCATTACAGCAGACACTCTCCTCCAACACCGGACTACCAACAACAGCCACCACAACCTGACCAAAGGCACCCACCCTTTGGCCCTTGCCATCCATACGGCTCTCCCACCAACACTTCCCTCCTCCTTTTCCTCCCCTCCTCCTACTTTCAACAGCCCGAACCACACTTCCCCACTACAGCAGACACTCTCCTCCAACACCGGACTACCAACAACAGCCACCACCACCTGACCCAAGGCACCCACCCTTTTGGCATTGGCATGCACACGGCTCTCCCACCAACACTTCCTTCCTCCTTTTCCTCCCCTCCTCCTACTTTCAACAGCCCGAACCACACTTCCCCACTACAGCAGACACTCTCCTCCAACACCGGACCACCAACAACAGCCACCACAACCTGACCCAAGGCACCCACCCTTTTGGCACTGGCATGCACACGGCTCTCCCACCAACACTTCCCTCCTCCTTTTCCTCCCCTCCTCCGACTTTCAACAGCCCGAACCACACTTCCCCACTACAGCAGACACTCTCCTCCAACACCGGACTACCAACAACAGCCACCACAACCTGACCCAAGGCACCCACCCTTTGGCCCTTGCCATCCATACGGCTCTCCCACCAACACTTCCCTCCTCCTTTTCCTCCCCTCCTCCGACTTTCAACAGCCCGAACCACACTAATGACACTTCCCCACTACAGCAGACACTCTCCTCCAACACCGGACTACCAACAACAGCCACCACAACCTGACCCAAGGCACCCACCCTTTGGCCCTTGCCATCCATACGGCTCTCCCACCAACACTTCCCTCCTCCTTTTCCTCCCCTCCTCCTACTTTCAACAGCCCGAACCACACTAACCACACTTCCCCACTACAGCAGACACTCTCCTCCAACACCGGACTACCAACAACAGCCACCACAACCTGACCCAAGGCACCCACCCTTTTGGCACTGGCATGCACACGGCTCTCCCACCAACACTCCCCTCATCCTTTTCCTCCCCTCCTCCTACTTTCAACAGCCCGAACCACACTTCCCCACTACAGCAGACACTCTCCTCCAACACCGGACCACCAACAACAGCCACCACAACCTGACCCAAGGCACCCACCCTTTGGCCCTTGCCATCCATACGGCTCTCCCACCAACACTTCCCTCCTCCTTTTCCTCCCCTCCTCCTACTTTCAACAGCCCGAACCACACTTCCCCACTACAGCAGACACTCTCCTCCAACACCGGACCACCAACAACAGCCACCACAACCTGCACCAAGGCACCCACCCTTTGGCCCTTGCCATCCATAGGCTCTCCCACCAACACTTCCCTCCTCCTTTTCCTCCCCTCCTCCGACTTTCAACAGCCCGAACCACACTTCCCCACTACAGCAGACACTCTCCTCCAACACCGGACTACCAACAACAGCCACCACAACCTGCACCAAGGCACCCACCCTTTTGGCATTGGCATGCACACGGCTCTCCCACCAACACTTCCCTCCTCCTTTTCCTCCCCTCCTCCTACTTTCAACAGCCCGAACCACACTTCCCCACTACAGCAGACACTCTCCTCCAACACCGGACTACCAACAACAGCCACCACAACCTGCACCAAGGCACCCACCCTTTTGGCACTGGCATGCACACAGCTCTCCCACCAACACTTCCCTCCTCCTTTTCCTCCCCTCCTCCTTTTTTTGACAGCCCTGACAACACTTCCCCATTACAGCAGACACTCTCCTCCAACACCGGACTACCAACAACAGCCACCACAACCTGACCAAAGGCACCCACCCTTTGGCCCTTGCCATCCATACGGCTCTCCCACCAACACTTCCCTCCTCCTTTTCCTCCCCTCCTCCTACTTTCAACAGCCCGAACCACACTTCCCCACTACAGCAGACACTCTCCTCCAACACCGGACTACCAACAACAGCCACCACCACCTGACCCAAGGCACCCACCCTTTTGGCATTGGCATGCACACGGCTCTCCCACCAACACTTCCTTCCTCCTTTTCCTCCCCTCCTCCTACTTTCAACAGCCCGAACCACACTTCCCCACTACAGCAGACACTCTCCTCCAACACCGGACCACCAACAACAGCCACCACAACCTGACCCAAGGCACCCACCCTTTTGGCACTGGCATGCACACGGCTCTCCCACCAACACTCCCCTCCTCCTTTTCCTCCCCTCCTCCTACTTTCAACAGCCCGAACCACACTTCCCCACTACAGCAGACACTCTCCTCCAACACCCAACTACCAACAACAGCCACCACAACCTGCACCAATCCACCCACCCTTTTGGCATTGGCATGCACATGGCTCTCCCACCAACACTTCCCTCCTCCTTTTCCTCCCCTCCTCCTACTTTCAACAGCCCGAACCACACTTCCCCACTACAGCAGACACTCTCCTCCAACACCGGACTACCAACAACAGCCACCACAACCTGCACCAAGGCACCCACCCTTTGGCCCTTGCCATCCATACGGCTCTCCCACCAACACTTCCCTCCTCCTTTTCCTCCCCTCCTCCGACTTTCAACAGCCCGAACCACACTTCCCCACTACAGCAGACACTCTCCTCCAACACCCAACTACCAACAACAGCCACCACAACCTGCACCAAGGCACCCACCCTTTGGCCCTTGCCATCCATACGGCTCTCCCACCAACACTTCCCTCCTCCTTTTCCTCCCCTCCTCCGACTTTCAACAGCCCGAACCACACTTCCCCACTACAGCAGACACTCTCCTCCAACACCCAACTACCAACAACAGCCACCACAACCTGACCCAAGGCACCCACCCTTTGGCCCTTGCCATCCATACGGCTCTCCCACCAACACTTCCCTCCTCCTTTTCCTCCCCTCCTCCTACTTTCAACAGCCCGAACCACACTTCCCCACTACAGCAGACACTCTCCTCCAACACCGGACTACCAACAACAGCCACCACCACCTGACCCAAGGCACCCACCCTTTTGGCATTGGCATGCACACGGCTCTCCCACCAACACTTCCTTCCTCCTTTTCCTCCCCTCCTCCTACTTTCAACAGCCCGAACCACACTTCCCCACTACAGCAGACACTCTCCTCCAACACCGGACCACCAACAACAGCCACCACAACCTGACCCAAGGCACCCACCCTTTTGGCACTGGCATGCACACGGCTCTCCCACCAACACTCCCCTCCTCCTTTTCCTCCCCTCCTCCTACTTTCAACAGCCCGAACCACACTTCCCCACTACAGCAGACACTCTCCTCCAACACCCAACTACCAACAACAGCCACCACAACCTGCACCAATCCACCCACCCTTTTGGCATTGGCATGCACACGGCTCTCCCACCAACACTTCCCTCCTCCTTTTCCTCCCCTCCTCCTACTTTCAACAGCCCGAACCACACTTCCCCACTACAGCAGACACTCTCCTCCAACACCGGACTACCAACAACAGCCACCACAACCTGCACCAAGGCACCCACCCTTTGGCCCTTGCCATCCATACGGCTCTCCCACCAACACTTCCCTCCTCCTTTTCCTCCCCTCCTCCGACTTTCAACAGCCCGAACCACACTTCCCCACTACAGCAGACACTCTCCTCCAACACCCAACTACCAACAACAGCCACCACAACCTGCACCAAGGCACCCACCCTTTGGCCCTTGCCATCCATACGGCTCTCCCACCAACACTTCCCTCCTCCTTTTCCTCCCCTCCTCCTACTTTCAACAGCCCGAACCACACTTCCCCACTACAGCAGACACTCTCCTCCAACACCCAACTACCAACAACAGCCACCACAACCTGCACCAAGGCACCCACCCTTTGGCCCTTGCCATCCATACGGCTCTCCCACCAACACTTCCCTCCTCCTTTTCCTCCCCTCCTCCTACTTTCAACAGCCCGAACCACACTTCCCCACTACAGCAGACACTCTCCTCCAACACCCAACTACCAACAACAGCCACCACAACCTGCACCAATCCACCCACCCTTTGGCCCTTGCCATCCATACGGCTCTCCCACCAACACTTCCCTCATCCTTTTCCTCCCCTCCTCCTACTTTCAACAGCCCGAACCACACTAATCACACTTCCCCACTACAGCAGACACTCTCCTCCAACACCGGACTACCAACAACAGCCACCACAACCTGCACCAAGGCACCCACCCTTTGGCCCTTGCCATCCATACGGCTCTCCCACCAACACTTCCCTCCTCCTTTTCCTCCCCTCCTCCGACTTTCAACAGCCCGAACCACACTTCCCCACTACAGCAGACACTCTCCTCCAACACCGGACTACCAACAACAGCCACCACAACCTGCACCAAGGCACCCACCCTTTTGGCACTGGCATGCACACGGCTCTCCCACCAACACTTCCCTCCTCCTTTTCCTCCCCTCCTCCTACTTTCAACAGCCCGAACCACACTTCCCCACTACAGCAGACACTCTCCTCCAACACCGGACTACCAACAACAGCCACCACAACCTGCACCAAGGCACCCACCCTTTTGGCACTGGCATGCACACGGCTCTCCAACCAACACTTCCCTCCTCCTTTTCCTCCCCTCCTCCTACTTTCAACAGCCCGAACCACACTTCCCCACTACAGCAGACACTCTCCTCCAACACCCAACTACCAACAACAGCCACCACAACCTGCACCAAGGCACCCACCCTTTTGGCATTGGCATGCACACGGCTCTCCCACCAACACTTCCCTCCTCCTTTTCCTCCCCTCCTCCTACTTTCAACAGCCCGAACCACACTTCCCCACTACAGCAGACACTCTCCTCCAACACCGGACCACCAACAACAGCCACCACAACCTGACCCAAGGCACCCACCCTTTTGCCCTTGCCATCCATACGGCTCTCCCACCAACACTTCCCTCCTCCTTTTCCTCCCCTCCTCCTACTTTCAACAGCCCGAACCACACTTCCCCACTACAGCAGACACTCTCCTCCAACACCGGACCACCAACAACAGCCACCACAACCTGCACCAAGGCACCCACCCTTTTGCCCTTGCCATCCATACGGCTCTCCCACCAACACTTCCCTCCTCCTTTTCCTCCCCTCCTCCTACTTTCAACAGCCCGAACCACACTTCCCCACTACAGCAGACACTCTCCTCCAACACCGGACTACCAACAACAGCCACCACAACCTGACCCAAGGCACCCACCCTTTTGGCACTGGCATGCACACGGCTCTCCCACCAACACTTCCCTCCTCCTTTTCCTCCCCTCCTCCTACTTTCAACAGCCCGAACCACACTTCCCCACTACAGCAGACACTCTCCTCCAACACCGGACTACCAACAACAGCCACCACAACCTGACCCAAGGCACCCACCCTTTGGCCCTTGCCATCCATACGGCTCTCCCACCAACACTTCCCTCCTCCTTTTCCTCCCCTCCTCCTACTTTCAACAGCCCGAACCACACTTCCCCACTACAGCAGACACTCTCCTCCAACACCGGACCACCAACAACAGCCACCACAACCTGCACCAAGGCACCCACCCTTTGGCCCTTGCCATCCATACGGCTCTCCCACCAACACTTCCCTCCTCCTTTTCCTCCCATCCTCCTGTTTTTGACATCCCGAACCACACTTCCCCACTACAGCAGACACTCTCCTCCAACACCGGACTACCAACAACAGCCACCACAACCTGCACCAAGGCACCCACCCTTTGGCCCTTGCCATCCATACGGCTCTCCCACCAACACTTCCCTCCTCCTTTTCCTCCCCTCCTCCGACTTTCAACAGCCCGAACCACACTTCCCCACTACAGCAGACACTCTCCTCCAACACCGGACTACCAACAACAGCCACCACAAACTGCACCAAGGCACCCACCCTTTTGGCACTGGCATGCACACGGCTCTCCCACCAACACTTCCCTCCTCCTTTTCCTCCCCTCCTCCTTTTTTTGACAGCCCTGACAACACTTCCCCACTACAGCAGACACTCTCCTCCAACACCGGACTACCAACAACAGCCACCACAACCTGCACCAAGGCACCCACCCTTTGGCCCTTGCCATCCATACGGCTCTCCCACCAACACTTCCCTCCTCCTTTTCCTCCCCTCCTCCGACTTTCAACAGCCCGAACCACACTTCCCCACTACAGCAGACACTCTCCTCCAACACCCAACTACCAACAACAGCCACCACAACCTGCACCAAGGCACCCACCCTTTTGGCATTGGCATGCACACGGCTCTCCCACCAACACTTCCCTCCTCCTTTTCCTCCCCTCCTCCTACTTTCAACAGCCCGAACCACACTTCCCCACTACAGCAGACACTCTCCTCCAACACCGGACCACCAACAACAGCCACCACAACCTGACCCAAGGCACCCACCCTTTTGGCACTGGCATGCACACGGCTCTCCCACCAACACTTCCCTCCTCCTTTTCCTCCCCTCCTCCTACTTTCAACAGCCCGAACCACACTTCCCCACTACAGCAGACACTCTCCTCCAACACCGGACTACCAACAACAGCCACCACAACCTGCACCAAGGCACCCACCCTTTGGCCCTTGCCATCCATACGGCTCTCCCACCAACACTTCCCTCCTCCTTTTCCTCCCCTCCTCCTACTTTCAACAGCCCGAACCACACTTCCCCACTACAGCAGACACTCTCCTCCAACACCGGACTACCAACAACAGCCACCACAACCTGCACCAAGGCACCCACCCTTTGGCCCTTGCCATCCATACGGCTCTCCCACCAACACTTCCCTCCTCCTTTTCCTCCCCTCCTCCTGTTTTTGACAGCCCGAACCACACTTCCCCACTACAGCAGACACTCTCCTCCAACACCGGACTACCAACAACAGCCACCACAACCTGACCCAAGGCACCCACCCTTTGGCCCTTGCCATCCATACGGCTCTCCCACCAACACTTCCCTCCTCCTTTTCCTCCCATCCTCCTACTTTCAACAGCCCGAACCACACTAATCACACTTCCCCACTACAGCAGACACTCTCCTCCAACACCGGACTACCAACAACAGCCACCACAACCTGCACCAAGGCACCCACCCTTTGGCCCTTGCCATCCATACGGCTCTCCCACCAACACTTCCCTCCTCCTTTTCCTCCCCTCCTCCGACTTTCAACAGCCCGAACCACACTTCCCCACTACAGCAGACACTCTCCTCCAACACCGGACTACCAACAACAGCCACCACAACCTGCACCAAGGCACCCACCCTTTTGGCACTGGCATGCACACGGCTCTCCCACCAACACTCCCCTCCTCCTTTTCCTCCCCTCCTCCTACTTTCAACAGCCCGAACCACACTTCCCCACTACAGCAGACACTCTCCTCCAACACCGGACTACCAACAACAGCAACCACAACCTGCACCAAGGCACCCACCCTTTTGCCCTTGCCATCCATACGGCTCTCCCACCAACACTTCCCTCCTCCTTTTCCTCCCCTCCTCCGACTTTCAACAGCCCGAACCACACTTCCCCACTACAGCAGACACTCTCCTCCAACACCGGACTACCAACAACAGCCACCACAACCTGCACCAAGGCACCCACCCTTTGGCCCCTGCCATCCATACGGCTCTCCCACCAACACTTCCCTCCTCCTTTTCCTCCCCTCCTCCGACTTTCAACAGCCCGAACCACACTTCCCCACTACAGCAGACACTCTCCTCCAACACCCAACTACCAACAACAGCCACCACAACCTGACCCAAGGCACCCACCCTTTGGCCCTTGCCATCCATACGGCTCTCCCACCAACACTTCCCTCATCCTTTTCCTCCCCTCCTCCTACTTTCAACAGCCCGAACCACACTTCCCCACTACAGCAGACACTCTCCTCCAACACCCAACTACCAACAACAGCCACCACAACCTGCACCAATCCACCCACCCTTTTGGCATTGGCATGCACACGGCTCTCCCACCAACACTTCCCTCCTCCTTTTCCTCCCCTCCTCCTAATTTCAACAGCCCGAACTACACTTCCCCACTACAGCAGACACTCTCCTCCAACACCGGACCACCAACAACAGCCACCACAACCTGACCCAAGGCACCCACCCTTTGGCCCTTGCCATCCATACGGCTCTCCCACCAACACTTCCCTCCTCCTTTTCCTCCCCTCCTCCTACTTTCAACAGCCCGAACCACACTTCCCCACTACAGCAGACACTCTCCTCCAACACCGGACCACCAACAACAGCCACCACAACCTGCACCAAGGCACCCACCCTTTGGCCCTTGCCATCCATACGGCTCTCCCACCAACACTTCCCTCCTCCTTTTCCTCCCCTCCTCCTACTTTCAACAGCCCGAACCACACTTCCCCACTACAGCAGACACTCTCCTCCAACACCGGACTACCAACAACAGCCACCACAACCTGACCCAAGGCACCCACCCTTTTGGCACTGGCATGCACACGGCTCTCCCACCAACACTTCCCTCCTCCTTTTCCTCCCCTCCTCCTACTTTCAACAGCCCGAACCACACTTCCCCACTACAGCAGACACTCTCCTCCAACACCGGACTACCAACAACAGCCACCACAACCTGACCCAAGGCACCCACCCTTTTGGCACTGGCATGCACACGGCTCTCCCACCAACAATCCCCTCCTCCTTTTCCTCCCCTCCTCCTACTTTCAACAGCCCGAACCACACTTCCCCACTACAGCAGACACTCTCCTCCAACACCGGACCACCAACAACAGCCACCACAACCTGCACCAAGGCACCCACCCTTTGGCCCTTGCCATCCATACGGCTCTCCCACCAACACTTCCCTCATCCTTTTCCTCCCCTCCTCCTGTTTTTGACATCCCGAACCACACTTCCCCACTACAGCAGACACTCTCCTCCAACACCGGACTACCAACAACAGCCACCACAACCTGACCCAAGGCACCCACCCTTTGGCCCTTGCCATCCATACGGCTCTCCCACCAACACTTCCCTCCTCCTTTTCCTCCCCTCCTCCTACTTTCAACAGCCCGAACCACACTTCCCCACTACAGCAGACACTCTCCTCCAACACCGGACTACCAACAACAGCCACCACAACCTGACCCAAGGCACCCACCCTTTGGCCCTTGCCATCCATACGGCTCTCCCACCAACACTTCCCTCCTCCTTTTCCTCCCCTCCTCCTACTTTCAACAGCCCGAACCACACTTCCCCACTACAGCAGACACTCTCCTCCAACACCCAACTACCAACAAAAGCCACCACAACCTGCACCAAGGCACCCACCCTTTGGCCCTCGCCATCCATACGGCTCTCCCACCAACACTTCCCTCCTCCTTTTCCTCCCCTCCTCCTACTTTCAACAGCCCGAACCACACTTCCCCACTACAGCAGACACTCTCCTCCAACACCGGACTACCAACAACAGCCACCACAACCTGCACCAAGGCACCCACCCTTTGGCCCTTGCCATCCATACGGCTCTCCCACCAACACTTCCCTCCTCCTTTTCCTCCCCTCCTCCGACTTTCAACAGCCCGAACCACACTTCCCCACTACAGCAGACACTCTCCTCCAACACCCAACTACCAACAACAGCCACCACAACCTGACCCAAGGCACCCACCCTTTGGCCCTTGCCATCCATACGGCTCTCCCACCAACACTTCCCTCCTCCTTTTCCTCCCCTCCTCCTGTTTTTGACAGCCCTGACAACACTTCCCCACTACAGCAGACACTCTCCTCCAACACCGGACTACCAACAACAGCCACCACAACCTGACCCAAGGCACCCACCCTTTGGCCCTTGCCATCCATACGGCTCTCCCACCAACACTTCCCTCCTCCTTTTCCTCCCCTCCTCCGACTTTCAACAGCCCGAACCACACTTCCCCACTACAGCAGACACTCTCCTCCAACACCGGACTACCAACAACAGCCACCACAACCTGACCCAAGGCACCCACCCTTTTGGCACTGGCATGCACACGGCTCTCCCACCAACACTTCCCTCCTCCTTTTCCTCCCCTCCTCCTACTTTCAACAGCCCGAACCACACTTCCCCACTACAGCAGACACTCTCCTCCAACACCGGACTACCAACAACAGCCACCACAACCTGACCCAAGGCACCCACCCTTTGGCCCTTGCCTTCCATACGGCTCTCCCACCAACACTTCCCTCCTCCTTTTCCTCCCCTCCTCCGACTTTCAACAGCCCGAACCACACTTCCCCACTACAGCAGACACTCTCCTCCAACACCCAACTACCAACAACAGCCACCACAACCTGCACCAAGGCACCCACCCTTTGGCCCTTGCCATCCATACGGCTCTCCCACCAACACTTCCCTCCTCCTTTTCCTCCCCTCCTCCTACTTTCAACAGCCCGAACCACACTTCCCCACTACAGCAGACACTCTCCTCCAACACCGGACTACCAACAACAGCCACCACAACCTGACCCAAGGCACCCACCCTTTGGCCCTTGCCATCCATACGGCTCTCCCACCAACACTTCCCTCCTCCTTTTCCTCCCCTCCTCCTACTTTCAACAGCCCGAACCACACTTCCCCACTACAGCAGACACTCTCCTCCAACACCCAACTACCAACAACAGCCACCACAACCTGCACCAAGGCACCCACCCTTTGGCCCTTGCCATCCATACGGCTCTCCCACCAACACTTCCCTCCTCCTTTTCCTCCCCTCCTCCTACTTTCAACAGCCCGAACCACACTTCCCCACTACAGCAGACACTCTCCTCCAACACCGGACTACCAACAACAGCCACCACAACCTGACCCAAGGCACCCACCCTTTGGCCCTTGCCATCCATACGGCTCTCCCACCAACACTTCCCTCCTCCTTTTCCTCCCCTCCTCCGACTTTCAACAGCCCGAACCACACTTCCCCACTACAGCAGACACTCTCCTCCAACACCGGACTACCAACAACAGCCACCACAACCTGACCCAAGGCACCCACCCTTTTGGCACTGGCATGCACAAGGCTCTCCCACCAACACTTCCCTCCTCCTTTTCCTCCCCTCCTCCTAATTTCAACAGCCCGAACCACACTTCCCCACTACAGCAGACACTCTCCTCCAACACCGGACTACCAACAACAGCCACCACAACCTGACCCAAGGCACCCACCCTTTTGGCACTGGCATGCACACGGCTCTCCCACCAACACTTCCCTCCTCCTTTTCCTCCCCTCCTCCTACTTTCAACAGCCCGAACCACACTTCCCCACTACAGCAGACACTCTCCTCCAACACCGGACCACCAACAACAGCCACCACAACCTGACCCAAGGCACCCACCCTTTTGGCACTGGCATGCACACGGCTCTCCCACCAACACTTCCCTCCTCCTTTTCCTCCCCTCCTCCGACTTTCAACAGCCCGAACCACACTTCCCCACTACAGCAGACACTCTCCTCCAACACCGGACTACCAACAACAGCCACCACAACCTGCACCAAGGCACCCACCCTTTGGCCCTTGCCATCCATACGGCTCTCCCACCAACACTTCCCTCCTCCTTTTCCTCCCCTCCTCCGACTTTCAACAGCCCGAACCACACTTCCCCACTACAGCAGACACTCTCCTCCAACACCGGACTACCAACAACAGCCACCACAACCTGACCCAAGGCACCCACCCTTTGGCCCTTGCCATCCATACGGCTCTCCCACCAACACTTCCCTCCTCCTTTTCCTCCCCTCCTCCGACTTTCAACAGCCCGAACCACACTTCCCCACTACAGCAGACGCTCTCCTCCAACACCGGACTACCAACAACAGCCACCACAACCTGCACCAAGGCACCCACCCTTTGGCCCTTGCCATCCATACGGCTCTCCCACCAACACTTCCCTCCTCCTTTTCCTCCCCTCCTCCTACTTTCAACAGCCCGAACCACACTTCCCCACTACAGCAGACACTCTCCTCCAACACCCAACTACCAACAACAGCCACCACAACCTGCACCAAGGCACCCACCCTTTGGCCCTTGCCATCCATACGGCTCTCCCACCAACACTTCCCTCCTCCTTTTCCTCCCCTCCTCCTACTTTCAACAGCCCGAACCACACTAATCACACTTCCCCACTACAGCAGACACTCTCCTCCAACACCGGACTACCAACAACAGCCACCACAACCTGCACCAAGGCACCCACCCTTTGGCCCTTGCCATCCATACGGCTCTCCCACCAACACTTCCCTCCTCCTTTTCCTCCCCTCCTCCTACTTTCAACAGCCCGAACCACACTTCCCCACTACAGCAGACACTCTCCTCCAACACCGGACTACCAACAACAGCCACCACAACCTGACCCAAGGCACCCACCCTTTGGCCCTCGCCATCCATACGGCTCTCCCACCAACACTTCCCTCCTCCTTTTCCTCCCCTCCTCCGACTTTCAACAGCCCGAACCACACTTCCCCACTACAGCAGACACTCTCCTCCAACACCGGACTACCAACAACAGCCACCACAACCTGACCCAAGGCACCCACCCTTTGGCCCTTGCCATCCATACGGCTCTCCCACCAACACTTCCCTCCTCCTTTTCCTCCCCTCCTCCTACTTTCAACAGCCCGAACCACACTTCCCCACTACAGCAGACACTCTCCTCCAACACCGGACTACCAACAACAGCCACCACAACCTGCACCAAGGCACCCACCCTTTTGGCACTGGCATGCACACGGCTCTCCCACCAACACTTCCCTCCTCCTTTTCCTACCCTCCTCCCACTTTCAACAGCCCGAACCACACTTCCCCACTACAGCAGACACTCTCCTCCAACACCGGACTACCAACAACAGCCACCACAACCTGCACCAAGGCACCCACCCTTTGGCCCTCGCCATCCATACGGCTCTCCCACCAACACTTCCCTCCTCCTTTTCCTCCCCTCCTCCTACTTTCAACAGCCCGAACCACACTTCCCCACTACAGCAGACACTCTCCTCCAACACCCAACTACCAACAAAAGCCACCACAACCTGCACCAAGGCACCCACCCTTTGGCCCTTGCCATCCATACGGCTCTCCCACCAACACTTCCCTCCTCCTTTTCCTCCCCTCCTCCTACTTTCAACAGCCCGAACCACACTTCCCCACTACAGCAGACACTCTCCTCCAACACCCAACTACCAACAACAGCCACCACAACCTGACCCAAGGCACCCACCCTTTGGCCCTTGCCATCCATACGGCTCTCCCACCAACACTTCCCTCCTCCTTTTCCTCCCCTCCTCCGACTTTCAACAGCCCGAACCACACTTCCCCACTACAGCAGACACTCTCCTCCAACACCGGACCACCAACAACAGCCACCACAACCTGCACCAAGGCACCCACCCTTTCGCCCTTGCCATCCATACGGCTCTCCCACCAACACTTCCCTCCTCCTTTTCCTCCCCTCCTCCTACTTTCAACAGCCCGAACCACACTTCCCCACTACAGCAGACACTCTCCTCCAACACCGGACTACCAACAACAGCCACCACAACCTGCACCAAGGCACCCACCCTTTGGCCCTTGCCATCCATACGGCTCTCCCACCAACACTTCCCTCCTCCTTTTCCTCCCCTCCTCCGACTTTCAACAGCCCGAACCACACTTCCCCACTACAGCAGACACTCTCCTCCAACACCGGACTACCAACAACAGCCTCCACAACCTGCACCAAGGCACCCACCCTTTGGCCCTTGCCATCCATACGGCTCTCCCACCAACACTTCCCTCCTCCTTTTCCTCCCCTCCTCCTACTTTCAACAGCCCGAAACACACTTCCCCACTACAGCAGACACTCTCCTCCAACACCGGACCACCAACAACAGCCACCACAACCTGCACCAAGGCACCCACCCTTTGGCCCTTGCCATCCATACGGCTCTCCCACCAACACTTCCCTCCTCCTTTTCCTCCCCTCCTCCGACTTTCAACAGCCCGAGCCACACTTCCCCACTACAGCAGACACTCTCCTCCAACACCGGACTACCAACAACAGCCACCACAACCTGCACCAAGGCACCCACCCTTTGGCCCTTGCCATCCATAGGCTCTCCCACCAACACTTCCCTCCTCCTTTTCCTCCCCTCCTCCGACTTTCAACAGCCCGAACCACACTAATCACACTTCCCCACTACAGCAGACACTCTCCTCCAACACCGGACTACCAACAACAGCCACCACAACCTGCACCAAGGCACCCACCCTTTGGCCCTCGCCATCCATACGGCTCTCCCACCAACACTTCCCTCCTCCTTTTCCTCCCCTCCTCCTACTTTCAACAGCCCGAACCACACTTCCCCACTACAGCAGACACTCTCCTCCAACACCGGACTACCAACAACAGCCACCACAACCTGCACCAAGGCACCCACCCTTTCGCCCTTGCCATCCATACGGCTCTCCCACCAACACTTCCCTCCTCCTTTTCCTCCCCTCCTCCTGTTTTTGACAGCCCGAACCACACTTCCCCACTACAGCAGACACTCTCCTCCAACACCGGACTACCAACAACAGCCACCACAACCTGCACCAAGGCACCCACCCTTTGGCCCTTGCCATCCATACGGCTCTCCCACCAACACTTCCCTCCTCCTTTTCCTCCCCTCCTCCGACTTTCAACAGCCCGAACCACACTACTCACACTTCCCCACTACAGCAGACACTCTCCTCCAACACCCAACTACCAACAACAGCCACCACAACCTGACCCAAGGCACCCACCCTTTTGGCCTTGCCATCCATACGGCACGGCTCTCCCACCAACACTTCCCTCCTCCTTTTCCTCCCCTCCTCCTACTTTCAACAGCCCGAACCACACTTCCCCACTACAGCAGACACTCTCCTCCAACACCGGACCACCAACAACAGCCACCACAACCTGACCCAAGGCACCCACCCTTTGGCCCTTGCCATCCATACGGCTCTCCCACCAACACTTCCCTCCTCCTTTTCCTCCCCTCCTCCTACTTTCAACAGCCCGAACCACACTTCCCCACTACAGCAGACACTCTCCTCCAACACCGGACTACCAACAACAGCCACCACAACCTGCACCAAGGCACCCACCCTTTTGGCACTGGCATGCACACGGCTCTCCCACCAACACTTCCCTCCTCCTTTTCCTCCCCTCCTCCTACTTTCAACAGCCCTGACCACACTTCCCCACTACAGCAGACACTCTCCTCCAACACCGGACTACCAACAACAGCCACCACAACCTGCACCAAGGCACCCACCCTTTGGCCCTCGCCATCCATACGGCTCTCCCACCAACACTTCCCTCCTCCTTTTCCTCCCCTCCTCCTACTTTCAACAGCCCGAACCACACTTCCCCACTACAGCAGACACTCTCCTCCAACACCGGACCACCAACAACAGCCACCACAACCTGACCCAAGGCACCCACCCTTTGGCCCTTGCCATCCATACGGCTCTCCCACCAACACTTCCCTCCTCCTTTTCCTCCCCTCCTCCGACTTTCAACAGCCCGAACCACACTTCCCCACTACAGCAGACACTCTCCTCCAACACCGGACTACCAACAACAGCCACCACAACCTGACCCAAGGCACCCACCCTTTGGCCCTTGCCATCCATACGGCTCTCCCACCAACACTTCCCTCCTCCTTTTCCTCCCCTCCTCCGACTTTCAACAGCCCGAACCACACTTCCCCACTACAGCAGACACTCTCCTCCAACACCCAACTACCAACAACAGCCACCACAACCTGCACCAAGGCACCCACCCTTTGGCCCTTGCCATCCATACGGCTCTCCCACCAACACTTCCCTCATCCTTTTCCTCCCCTCCTCCTACTTTCAACAGCCCGAACCACACTTCCCCACTACAGCAGACACTCTCCTCCAACACCGGACCACCAACAACAGCCACCACAACCTGCACCAAGGCACCCACCCTTTGGCCCTTGCCATCCATACGGCTCCCCCACCAACACTTCCCTCCTCCTTTTCCTCCCCTCCTCCTACTTTCAACAGCCCGAAACACACTTCCCCACTACAGCAGACACTCTCCTCCAACACCGGACCACCAACAACAGCCACCACAACCTGACCCAAGGCACCCACCCTTTGGCCCTTGCCATCCATACGGCTCTCCCACCAACACTTCCCTCCTCCTTTTCCTCCCCTCCTCCGACTTTCAACAGCCCGAACCACACTTCCCCACTACAGCAGACACTCTCCTCCAACACCGGACTACCAACAACAGCCACCACAACCTGCACCAAGGCACCCACCCTTTTGCCCTTGCCATCCATACCGCTCTCCCACCAACACTTCCCTCCTCCTTTTCCTCCCCTCCTCCTACTTTCAACAGCCCGAACCACACTAATCACACTTCCCCACTACAGCAGACACTCTCCTCCAACACCGGACTACCAACAACAGCCACCACAACCTGCACCAAGGCACCCACCCTTTTGGCACTGGCATGCACACGGCTCTCCCACCAACACTTCCCTCCTCCTTTTCCTCCCCTCCTCCTACTTTCAACAGCCCGAACCACACTTCCCCACTACAGCAGACACTCTCCTCCAACACCCAACTACCAACAACAGCCACCACAACCTGCACCAAGGCACCCACCCTTTCGCCCTTGCCATCCATACGGCTCTCCCACCAACACTTCCCTCCTCCTTTTCCTCCCCTCCTCCTGTTTTTGACAGCCCGAACCACACTTCCCCACTACAGCAGACACTCTCCTCCAACACCGGACTACCAACAACAGCCACCACAACCTGACCCAAGGCACCCACCCTTTGGCCCTTGCCATCCATACGGCTCTCCCACCAACACTTCCCTCCTCCTTTTCCTCCCCTCCTCCGACTTTCAACAGCCCGAACCACACTTCCCCACTACAGCAGACACTCTCCTCCAACACCGGACTACCAACAACAGCCACCACAACCTGCACCAAGGCACCCACCCTTTGGCCCTTGCCATCCATACGGCTCTCCCACCAACACTTCCCTCCTCCTTTTCCTCCCCTCCTCCTACTTTCAACAGCCCGAACCACACTTCCCCACTACAGCAGACACTCTCCTCCAACACCGGACCACCAACAACAGCCACCACAACCTGACCCAAGGCACCCACCCTTTGGCCCTTGCCATCCATACGGCTCTCCCACCAACACTTCCCTCCTCCTTTTCCTCCCCTCCTCCTGTTTTTGACATCCCGAACCACACTTCCCCACTACAGCAGACACTCTCCTCCAACACCGGACTACCAACAACAGCCACCACAACCTGACCCAAGGCACCCACCCTTTGGCCCTTGCCATCCATACGGCTCTCCCACCAACACTTCCCTCCTCCTTTTCCTCCCCTCCTCCGACTTTCAACAGCCCGAACCACACTAATCACACTTCCCCACTACAGCAGACACTCTCCTCCAACACCGGACTACCAACAACAGCCACCACAACCTGCACCAAGGCACCCACCCTTTGGCCCTTGCCATCCATACGGCTCTCCCACCAACACTTCCCTCATCCTTTTCCTCCCCTCCTCCTACTTTCAACAGCCCGAACCACACTTCCCCACTACAGCAGACACTCTCCTCCAACACCGGACTACCAACAACAGCCACCACAACCTGCACCAAGGCACCCACCCTTTGGCCCTTGCCATCCATACGGCTCCCCCACCAACACTTCCCTCCTCCTTTTCCTCCCCTCCTCCTACTTTCAACAGCCCGAACCACACTTCCCCACTACAGCAGACACTCTCCTCCAACACCGGACCACCAACAACAGCCACCACAACCTGCACCAAGGCACCCACCCTTTGGCCCTTGCCATCCATACGGCTCTCCAACCAACACTTCCCTCCTCCTTTTCCTCCCCTCCTCCGACTTTCAACAGCCCGAACCACACTAATCACACTTCCCCACTACAGCAGACACTCTCCTCCAACACCGGACTACCAACAACAGCCACCACAACCTGCACCAAGGCACCCACCCTTTGGCCCTCGCCATCCATACGGCTCTCCCACCAACACTTCCCTCCTCCTTTTCCTCCCCTCCTCCTACTTTCAACAGCCCGAACCACACTTCCCCACTACAGCAGACACTCTCCTCCAACACCGGACCACCAACAACAGCCACCACAACCTGCACCAAGGCACCCACCCTTTCGCCCTTGCCATCCATACGGCTCTCCCACCAACACTTCCCTCATCCTTTTCCTCCCCTCCTCCTACTTTCAACAGCCCGAACCACACTTCCCCACTACAGCAGACACTCTCCTCCAACACCGGACTACCAACAACAGCCACCACAACCTGCACCAAGGCACCCACCCTTTGGCCCTTGCCATCCATACGGCTCCCCCACCAACACTTCCCTCCTCCTTTTCCTCCCCTCCTCCTACTTTCAACAGCCCGAAACACACTTCCCCACTACAGCAGACACTCTCCTCCAACACCGGACCACCAACAACAGCCACCACAACCTGCACCAAGGCACCCACCCTTTGGCCCTTGCCATCCATACGGCTCTCCAACCAACACTTCCCTCCTCCTTTTCCTCCCCTCCTCCGACTTTCAACAGCCCGAACCACACTAATCACACTTCCCCACTACAGCAGACACTCTCCTCCAACACCGGACTACCAACAACAGCCACCACAACCTGCACCAAGGCACCCACCCTTTGGCCCTCGCCATCCATACGGCTCTCCCACCAACACTTCCCTCCTCCTTTTCCTCCCCTCCTCCGACTTTCAACAGCCCGAACCACACTTCCCCACTACAGCAGACACTCTCCTCCAACACCGGACCACCAACAACAGCCACCACAACCTGCACCAAGGCACCCACCCTTTCGCCCTTGCCATCCATACGGCTCTCCCACCAACACTTCCCTCCTCCTTTTCCTCCCCTCCTCCTGTTTTTGACAGCCCGAACCACACTTCCCCACTACAGCAGACACTCTCCTCCAACACCGGACTACCAACAACAGCCACCACAACCTGCACCAAGGCACCCACCCTTTGGCCCTCGCCATCCATACGGCTCTCCCACCAACACTTCCCTCCTCCTTTTCCTCCCCTCCTCCTACTTTCAACAGCCCGAACCACACTTCCCCACTACAGCAGACACTCTCCTCCAACACCGGACTACCAACAACAGCCACCACAACCTGCACCAAGGCACCCACCCTTTCGCCCTTGCCATCCATACGGCTCTCCCACCAACACTTCCCTCATCCTTTTCCTCCCCTCCTCCTACTTTCAACAGCCCGAACCACAATTCCCCACTACAGCAGACACTCTCCTCCAACACCGGACCACCAACAACAGCCACCACAACCTGCACCAAGGCACCCACCCTTTGGCCCTTGCCATCCATACGGCTCTCCCACCAACACTTCCCTCCTCCTTTTCCTCCCCTCCTCCTACTTTCAACAGCCCGAACCACACTTCCCCACTACAGCAGACACTCTCCTCCAACACCGGACCACCAACAACAGCCACCACAACCTGACCCAAGGCACCCACCCTTTTTCCCTTGCCATCCATACGGCTCTCCCACCAACACTTCCCTCCTCCTTTTCCTCCCCTCCTCCGACTTTCAACAGCCCGAACCACACTAATCACACTTCCCCACTACAGCAGACACTCTCCTCCAACACCGGACTACCAACAACAGCCACCACAACCTGCACCAAGGCACCCACCCTTTGGCCCTTGCCATCCATACGGCTCTCCCACCAACACTTCCCTCCTCCTTTTCCTCCCCTCCTCCGACTTTCAACAGCCCGAACCACACTTCCCCACTACAGCAGACACTCTCCTCCAACACCGGACTACCAACAACAGCCACCACAACCTGCACCAAGGCACCCACCCTTTGGCCCTTGCCATCCATACGGCTCTCCCACCAACACTTCCCTCCTCCTTTTCCTCCCCTCCTCCTACTTTCAACAGCCCGAACCACACTAATCACACTTCCCCACTACAGCAGACACTCTCCTCCAACACCCAACTACCAACAACAGCCACCACAACCTGCACCAAGGCACCCACCCTTTGGCCCTCGCCATCCATACGGCTCTCCCACCAACACTTCCCTCCTCCTTTTCCTCCCCTCCTCCTACTTTCAACAGCCCGAACCACACTTCCCCACTACAGCAGACACTCTCCTCCAACACCGGACCACCAACAACAGCCACCACAACCTGCACCAAGGCACCCACACTTTCGCCCTTGCCATCCATACGGCTCTCCCACCAACACTTCCCTCATCCTTTTCCTCCCCTCCTCCTGTTTTTGACAGCCCGAACCACACTTCCCCACTACAGCAGACACTCTCCTCCAACACCGGACTACCAACAACAGCCACCACAACCTGACCCAAGGCACCCACCCTTTGGCCCTTGCCATCCATACGGCTCTCCCACCAACACTTCCCTCCTCCTTTTCCTCCCCTCCTCCGACTTTCAACAGCCCGAACCACACTTCCCCACTACAGCAGACACTCTCCTCCAACACCCAACTACCAACAACAGCCACCACAACCTGACCCAAGGCACCCACCCTTTGGCCCTTGCCATCCATACGGCTCTCCCACCAACACTTCCCTCCTCCTTTTCCTCCCCTCCTCCTACTTTCAACAGCCCGAACCACACTTCCCCACTACAGCAGACACTCTCCTCCAACACCCAACTACCAACAACAGCCACCACAACCTGACCCAAGGCACCCACCCTTTGGCCCTTGCCATCCATACGGCTCTCCCACCAACACTTCCCTCCTCCTTTTCCTCCCCTCCTCCGACTTTCAACAGCCCGAACCACACTTCCCCACTACAGCAGACACTCTCCTCCAACACCGGACCACCAACAACAGCCACCACAACCTGCACCAAGGCACCCACCATTTGGCCCTTGCCATCCATACGGCTCTCCCACCAACACTTCCCTCCTCCTTTTCCTCCCCTCCTCCGACTTTCAACAGCCCGAACCACACTTCCCCACTACAGCAGACACTCTCCTCCAACACCGGACTACCAACAACAGCCACCACAACCTGCACCAAGGCACCCACCCTTTGGCCCTTGCCATCCATAGGCTCTCCCACCAACACTTCCCTCCTCCTTTTCCTCCCCTCCTCCTACTTTCAACAGCCCGAACCACACTAATCACACTTCCCCACTACAGCAGACACTCTCCTCCAACACCGGACTACCAACAACAGCCACCACAACCTGCACCAAGGCACCCACCCTTTGGCCCTTGCCATCCATACGGCTCTCCCACCAACACTTCCCTCCTCCTTTTCCTCCCCTCCTCCGACTTTCAACAGCCCGAACCACACTTCCCCACTACAGCAGACACTCTCCTCCAACACCGGACCACCAACAACAGCCACCACAACCTGCACCAAGGCACCCACCCTTTGGCCCTTGCCATCCATACGGCTCTCCCACCAACACTTCCCTCATCCTTTTCCTCCCCTCCTCCTACTTTCAACAGCCCGAACCACACTTCCCCACTACAGCAGACACTCTCCTCCAACACCCAACTACCAACAACAGCCACCACAACCTGACCCAAGGCACCCACCCTTTGGCCCTTGCCATCCATACGGCTCTCCCACCAACACTTCCCTCCTCCTTTTCCTCCCCTCCTCCGACTTTCAACAGCCCGAACCACACTTCCCCACTACAGCAGACACTCTCCTCCAACACCCAACTACCAACAACAGCCACCACAACCTGACCCAAGGCACCCACCCTTTGGCCCTTGCCATCCATACGGCTCTCCCACCAACACTTCCCTCCTCCTTTTCCTCCCCTCCTCCGACTTTCAACAGCCCGAACCACACTTCCCCACTACAGCAGACACTCTCCTCCAACACCGGACTACCAACAACAGCCACCACAACCTGACCCAAGGCACCCACCCTTTGGCCCTTGCCATCCATACGGCTCTCCCACCAACACTTCCCTCCTCCTTTTCCTCCCCTCCTCCGACTTTCAACAGCCCGAACCACACTAATCACACTTCCCCACTAAAGCAGACACTCTCCTCCAACACCGGACCACCAACAACAGCCACCACAACCTGCACCAAGGCACCCACCCTTTGGCCCTTGCCATCCATACGGCTCTCCCACCAACACTTCCCTCCTCCTTTTCCTCCCCTCCTCCTACTTTCAACAGCCCGAACCACACTTCCCCACTACAGCAGACACTCTCCTCCAACACCCGACTACCAACAACAGCCACCACAACCTGCACCAAGGCACCCACCCTTTGGCCCTTGCCATCCATACGGCACGGCTCTCCCACCAACACTTCCCTCCTCCTTTTCCTCCCCTCCTCCTACTTTCAACAGCCCGAACCACACTTCCCCACTACAGCAGACACTCTCCTCCAACACCGGACTACCAACAACAGCCACCACAACCTGCACCAAGGCACCCACCCTTTGGCCCTCGCCATCCATACGGCTCTCCCACCAACACTTCCCTCCTCCTTTTCCTCCCCTCCTCCTACTTTCAACAGCCCGAACCACACTTCCCCACTACAGCAGACACTCTCCTCCAACACCGGACCACCAACAACAGCCACCACAACCTGCACCAAGGCACCCACCCTTTGGCCCTCGCCATCCATACGGCTCTCCCACCAACACTTCCCTCCTCCTTTTCCTCCCCTCCTCCTACTTTCAACAGCCCGAACCACACTTCCCCACTACAGCAGACACTCTCCTCCAACACCCAACTACCAACAACAGCCACCACAACCTGACCCAAGGCACCCACCCTTTGGCCCTTGCCATCCATACGGCTCTCCCACCAACACTTCCCTCCTCCTTTTCCTCCCCTCCTCCTACTTTCAACAGCCCGAACCACACTTCCCCACTACAGCAGACACTCTCCTCCAACACCGGACTACCAACAACAGCCACCACAACCTGCACCAAGGCACCCACCCTTTTGGCACTGGCATGCACACGGCTCTCCCACCAACACTTCCCTCCTCCTTTTCCTCCCCTCCTCCTACTTTCAACAGCCCTGACCACACTTCCCCACTACAGCAGACACTCTCCTCCAACACCGGACTACCAACAACAGCCACCACAACCTGCACCAAGGCACCCACCCTTTGGCCCTCGCCATCCATACGGCTCTCCCACCAACACTTCCCTCCTCCTTTTCCTCCCCTCCTCCTACTTTCAACAGCCCGAACCACACTTCCCCACTACAGCAGACACTCTCCTCCAACACCCAACTACCAACAACAGCCACCACAACCTGCACCAAGGCACCCACCCTTTGGCCCTTGCCATCCATACGGCTCTCCCACCAACACTTCCCTCCTCCTTTTCCTCCCCTCCTCCTACTTTCAACAGCCCGAACCACACTTCCCCACTACAGCAGACACTCTCCTCCAACACCCAACTACCAACAACAGCCACCACAACCTGACCCAAGGCACCCACCCTTTGGCCCTTGCCATCCATACGGCTCTCCCACCAACACTTCCCTCCTCCTTTTCCTCCCCTCCTCCGACTTTCAACAGCCCGAACCACACTTCCCCACTACAGCAGACACTCTCCTCCAACACCGGACCACCAACAACAGCCACCACAACCTGCACCAAGGCACCCACCCTTTCGCCCTTGCCATCCATACGGCTCTCCCACCAACACTTCCCTCCTCCTTTTCCTCCCCTCCTCCTACTTTCAACAGCCCGAACCACACTTCCCCACTACAGCAGACACTCTCCTCCAACACCGGACTACCAACAACAGCCACCACAACCTGCACCAAGGCACCCACCCTTTGGCCCTTGCCATCCATACGGCTCTCCCACCAACACTTCCCTCCTCCTTTTCCTCCCCTCCTCCGACTTTCAACAGCCCGAACCACACTTCCCCACTACAGCAGACACTCTCCTCCAACACCGGACTACCAACAACAGCCACCACAACCTGCACCAAGGCACCCACCCTTTGGCCCTTGCCATCCATACGGCTCTCCCACCAACACTTCCCTCCTCCTTTTCCTCCCCTCCTCCTACTTTCAACAGCCCGAAACACACTTCCCCACTACAGCAGACACTCTCCTCCAACACCGGACCACCAACAACAGCCACCACAACCTGCACCAAGGCACCCACCCTTTGGCCCTTGCCATCCATACGGCTCTCCCACCAACACTTCCCTCCTCCTTTTCCTCCCCTCCTCCGACTTTCAACAGCCCGAGCCACACTTCCCCACTACAGCAGACACTCTCCTCCAACACCGGACTACCAACAACAGCCACCACAACCTGACCCAAGGCACCCACCCTTTGGCCCTTGCCATCCATAGGCTCTCCCACCAACACTTCCCTCCTCCTTTTCCTCCCCTCCTCCGACTTTCAACAGCCCGAACCACACTAATCACACTTCCCCACTACAGCAGACACTCTCCTCCAACACCGGACTACCAACAACAGCCACCACAACCTGCACCAAGGCACCCACCCTTTGGCCCTCGCCATCCATACGGCTCTCCCACCAACACTTCCCTCCTCCTTTTCCTCCCCTCCTCCTACTTTCAACAGCCCGAACCACACTTCCCCACTACAGCAGACACTCTCCTCCAACACCGGACTACCAACAACAGCCACCACAACCTGCACCAAGGCACCCACCCTTTCGCCCTTGCCATCCATACGGCTCTCCCACCAACACTTCCCTCCTCCTTTTCCTCCCCTCCTCCTGTTTTTGACAGCCCGAACCACACTTCCCCACTACAGCAGACACTCTCCTCCAACACCGGACTACCAACAACAGCCACCACAACCTGCACCAAGGCACCCACCCTTTGGCCCTTGCCATCCATACGGCTCTCCCACCAACACTTCCCTCCTCCTTTTCCTCCCCTCCTCCGACTTTCAACAGCCCGAACCACACTACTCACACTTCCCCACTACAGCAGACACTCTCCTCCAACACCCAACTACCAACAACAGCCACCACAACCTGCACCAAGGCACCCACCCTTTTGGCCTTGCCATCCATACGGCACGGCTCTCCCACCAACACTTCCCTCCTCCTTTTCCTCCCCTCCTCCTACTTTCAACAGCCCGAACCACACTTCCCCACTACAGCAGACACTCTCCTCCAACACCCAACTACCAACAACAGCCACCACAACCTGACCCAAGGCACCCACCCTTTGGCCCTTGCCATCCATACGGCTCTCCCACCAACACTTCCCTCCTCCTTTTCCTCCCCTCCTCCTACTTTCAACAGCCCGAACCACACTTCCCCACTACAGCAGACACTCTCCTCCAACACCGGACTACCAACAACAGCCACCACAACCTGCACCAAGGCACCCACCCTTTTGGCACTGGCATGCACACGGCTCTCCCACCAACACTTCCCTCCTCCTTTTCCTCCCCTCCTCCTACTTTCAACAGCCCTGACCACACTTCCCCACTACAGCAGACACTCTCCTCCAACACCGGACTACCAACAACAGCCACCACAACCTGACCCAAGGCACCCACCCTTTGGCCCTCGCCATCCATACGGCTCTCCCACCAACACTTCCCTCCTCCTTTTCCTCCCCTCCTCCTACTTTCAACAGCCCGAACCACACTTCCCCACTACAGCAGACACTCTCCTCCAACACCGGACCACCAACAACAGCCACCACAACCTGACCCAAGGCACCCACCCTTTGGCCCTTGCCATCCATACGGCTCTCCCACCAACACTTCCCTCCTCCTTTTCCTCCCCTCCTCCGACTTTCAACAGCCCGAACCACACTTCCCCACTACAGCAGACACTCTCCTCCAACACCGGACTACCAACAACAGCCACCACAACCTGACCCAAGGCACCCACCCTTTGGCCCTTGCCATCCATACGGCTCTCCCACCAACACTTCCCTCCTCCTTTTCCTCCCCTCCTCCGACTTTCAACAGCCCGAACCACACTTCCCCACTACAGCAGACACTCTCCTCCAACACCCAACTACCAACAACAGCCACCACAACCTGCACCAAGGCACCCACCCTTTGGCCCTTGCCATCCATACGGCTCTCCCACCAACACTTCCCTCATCCTTTTCCTCCCCTCCTCCTACTTTCAACAGCCCGAACCACACTTCCCCACTACAGCAGACACTCTCCTCCAACACCGGACCACCAACAACAGCCACCACAACCTGCACCAAGGCACCCACCCTTTGGCCCTTGCCATCCATACGGCTCCCCCACCAACACTTCCCTCCTCCTTTTCCTCCCCTCCTCCTACTTTCAACAGCCCGAAACACACTTCCCCACTACAGCAGACACTCTCCTCCAACACCGGACCACCAACAACAGCCACCACAACCTGACCCAAGGCACCCACCCTTTGGCCCTTGCCATCCATACAGCTCTCCCACCAACACTTCCCTCCTCCTTTTCCTCCCCTCCTCCGACTTTCAACAGCCCGAACCACACTTCCCCACTACAGCAGACACTCTCCTCCAACACCGGACTACCAACAACAGCCACCACAACCTGCACCAAGGCACCCACCCTTTTGCCCTTGCCATCCATACCGCTCTCCCACCAACACTTCCCTCCTCCTTTTCCTCCCCTCCTCCTACTTTCAACAGCCCGAACCACACTAATCACACTTCCCCACTACAGCAGACACTCTCCTCCAACACCGGACTACCAACAACAGCCACCACAACCTGCACCAAGGCACCCACCCTTTTGGCACTGGCATGCACACGGCTCTCCCACCAACACTTCCCTCCTCCTTTTCCTCCCCTCCTCCTACTTTCAACAGCCCGAACCACACTTCCCCACTACAGCAGACACTCTCCTCCAACACCCAACTACCAACAACAGCCACCACAACCTGCACCAAGGCACCCACCCTTTCGCCCTTGCCATCCATACGGCTCTCCCACCAACACTTCCCTCCTCCTTTTCCTCCCCTCCTCCTGTTTTTGACAGCCCGAACCACACTTCCCCACTACAGCAGACACTCTCCTCCAACACCGGACTACCAACAACAGCCACCACAACCTGACCCAAGGCACCCACCCTTTGGCCCTTGCCATCCATACGGCTCTCCCACCAACACTTCCCTCCTCCTTTTCCTCCCCTCCTCCGACTTTCAACAGCCCGAACCACACTTCCCCACTACAGCAGACACTCTCCTCCAACACCGGACTACCAACAACAGCCACCACAACCTGCACCAAGGCACCCACCCTTTGGCCCTTGCCATCCATACGGCTCTCCCACCAACACTTCCCTCCTCCTTTTCCTCCCCTCCTCCTACTTTCAACAGCCCGAACCACACTTCCCCACTACAGCAGACACTCTCCTCCAACACCGGACCACCAACAACAGCCACCACAACCTGACCCAAGGCACCCACCCTTTGGCCCTTGCCATCCATACGGCTCTCCCACCAACACTTCCCTCCTCCTTTTCCTCCCCTCCTCCTGTTTTTGACATCCCGAACCACACTTCCCCACTACAGCAGACACTCTCCTCCAACACCGGACTACCAACAACAGCCACCACAACCTGACCCAAGGCACCCACCCTTTGGCCCTTGCCATCCATACGGCTCTCCCACCAACACTTCCCTCCTCCTTTTCCTCCCCTCCTCCGACTTTCAACAGCCCGAACCACACTAATCACACTTCCCCACTACAGCAGACACTCTCCTCCAACACCGGACTACCAACAACAGCCACCACAACCTGCACCAAGGCACCCACCCTTTGGCCCTTGCCATCCATACGGCTCTCCCACCAACACTTCCCTCATCCTTTTCCTCCCCTCCTCCTACTTTCAACAGCCCGAACCACACTTCCCCACTACAGCAGACACTCTCCTCCAACACCGGACTACCAACAACAGCCACCACAACCTGCACCAAGGCACCCACCCTTTGGCCCTTGCCATCCATACGGCTCCCCCACCAACACTTCCCTCCTCCTTTTCCTCCCCTCCTCCTACTTTCAACAGCCCGAACCACACTTCCCCACTACAGCAGACACTCTCCTCCAACACCGGACCACCAACAACAGCCACCACAACCTGCACCAAGGCACCCACCCTTTGGCCCTTGCCATCCATACGGCTCTCCAACCAACACTTCCCTCCTCCTTTTCCTCCCCTCCTCCGACTTTCAACAGCCCGAACCACACTAATCACACTTCCCCACTACAGCAGACACTCTCCTCCAACACCGGACTACCAACAACAGCCACCACAACCTGCACCAAGGCACCCACCCTTTGGCCCTCGCCATCCATACGGCTCTCCCACCAACACTTCCCTCCTCCTTTTCCTCCCCTCCTCCTACTTTCAACAGCCCGAACCACACTTCCCCACTACAGCAGACACTCTCCTCCAACACCGGACCACCAACAACAGCCACCACAACCTGCACCAAGGCACCCACCCTTTCGCCCTTGCCATCCATACGGCTCTCCCACCAACACTTCCCTCATCCTTTTCCTCCCCTCCTCCTACTTTCAACAGCCCGAACCACACTTCCCCACTACAGCAGACACTCTCCTCCAACACCGGACTACCAACAACAGCCACCACAACCTGCACCAAGGCACCCACCCTTTGGCCCTTGCCATCCATACGGCTCCCCCACCAACACTTCCCTCCTCCTTTTCCTCCCCTCCTCCTACTTTCAACAGCCCGAAACACACTTCCCCACTACAGCAGACACTCTCCTCCAACACCGGACCACCAACAACAGCCACCACAACCTGCACCAAGGCACCCACCCTTTGGCCCTTGCCATCCATACGGCTCTCCAACCAACACTTCCCTCCTCCTTTTCCTCCCCTCCTCCGACTTTCAACAGCCCGAACCACACTAATCACACTTCCCCACTACAGCAGACACTCTCCTCCAACACCGGACTACCAACAACAGCCACCACAACCTGCACCAAGGCACCCACCCTTTGGCCCTCGCCATCCATACGGCTCTCCCACCAACACTTCCCTCCTCCTTTTCCTCCCCTCCTCCGACTTTCAACAGCCCGAACCACACTTCCCCACTACAGCAGACACTCTCCTCCAACACCGGACCACCAACAACAGCCACCACAACCTGCACCAAGGCACCCACCCTTTCGCCCTTGCCATCCATACGGCTCTCCCACCAACACTTCCCTCCTCCTTTTCCTCCCCTCCTCCTGTTTTTGACAGCCCGAACCACACTTCCCCACTACAGCAGACACTCTCCTCCAACACCGGACTACCAACAACAGCCACCACAACCTGCACCAAGGCACCCACCCTTTGGCCCTTGCCATCCATACGGCTCTCCCACCAACACTTCCCTCCTCCTTTTCCTCCCCTCCTCCTACTTTCAACAGCCCGAACCACACTTCCCCACTACAGCAGACACTCTCCTCCAACACCGGACTACCAACAACAGCCACCACAACCTGCACCAAGGCACCCACCCTTTGGCCCTTGCCATCCATACGGCTCCCCCACCAACACTTCCCTCCTCCTTTTCCTCCCCTCCTCCTACTTTCAACAGCCCGAAACACACTTCCCCACTACAGCAGACACTCTCCTCCAACACCGGACCACCAACAACAGCCACCACAACCTGCACCAAGGCACCCACCCTTTGGCCCTTGCCATCCATACGGCTCTCCAACCAACACTTCCCTCCTCCTTTTCCTCCCCTCCTCCGACTTTCAACAGCCCGAACCACACTAATCACACTTCCCCACTACAGCAGACACTCTCCTCCAACACCGGACTACCAACAACAGCCACCACAACCTGCACCAAGGCACCCACCCTTTGGCCCTCGCCATCCATACGGCTCTCCCACCAACACTTCCCTCCTCCTTTTCCTCCCCTCCTCCGACTTTCAACAGCCCGAACCACACTTCCCCACTACAGCAGACACTCTCCTCCAACACCGGACCACCAACAACAGCCACCACAACCTGCACCAAGGCACCCACCCTTTCGCCCTTGCCATCCATACGGCTCTCCCACCAACACTTCCCTCCTCCTTTTCCTCCCCTCCTCCTGTTTTTGACAGCCCGAACCACACTTCCCCACTACAGCAGACACTCTCCTCCAACACCGGACTACCAACAACAGCCACCACAACCTGCACCAAGGCACCCACCCTTTGGCCCTTGCCATCCATACGGCTCTCCCACCAACACTTCCCTCCTCCTTTTCCTCCCCTCCTCCTACTTTCAACAGCCCGAACCACACTTCCCCACTACAGCAGACACTCTCCTCCAACACCGGACTACCAACAACAGCCACCACAACCTGACCCAAGGCACCCACCCTTTGGCCCTTGCCATCCATACGGCTCTCCCACCAACACTTCCCTCATCCTTTTCCTCCCCTCCTCCTACTTTCAACAGCCCGAACCACAATTCCCCACTACAGCAGACACTCTCCTCCAACACCGGACCACCAACAACAGCCACCACAACCTGCACCAAGGCACCCACCCTTTGGCCCTTGCCATCCATACGGCTCTCCCACCAACACTTCCCTCCTCCTTTTCCTCCCCTCCTCCTACTTTCAACAGCCCGAACCACACTTCCCCACTACAGCAGACACTCTCCTCCAACACCGGACCACCAACAACAGCCACCACAACCTGACCCAAGGCACCCACCCTTTTTCCCTTGCCATCCATACGGCTCTCCCACCAACACTTCCCTCCTCCTTTTCCTCCCCTCCTCCGACTTTCAACAGCCCGAACCACACTAATCACACTTCCCCACTACAGCAGACACTCTCCTCCAACACCGGACTACCAACAACAGCCACCACAACCTGCACCAAGGCACCCACCCTTTGGCCCTTGCCATCCATACGGCTCTCCCACCAACACTTCCCTCCTCCTTTTCCTCCCCTCCTCCGACTTTCAACAGCCCGAACCACACTTCCCCACTACAGCAGACACTCTCCTCCAACACCGGACTACCAACAACAGCCACCACAACCTGCACCAAGGCACCCACCCTTTGGCCCTTGCCATCCATACGGCTCTCCCACCAACACTTCCCTCCTCCTTTTCCTCCCCTCCTCCTACTTTCAACAGCCCGAACCACACTAATCACACTTCCCCACTACAGCAGACACTCTCCTCCAACACCCAACTACCAACAACAGCCACCACAACCTGACCCAAGGCACCCACCCTTTGGCCCTTGCCATCCATACGGCTCTCCCACCAACACTTCCCTCCTCCTTTTCCTCCCCTCCTCCTACTTTCAACAGCCCGAACCACACTTCCCCACTACAGCAGACACTCTCCTCCAACACCCAACTACCAACAACAGCCACCACAACCTGACCCAAGGCACCCACCCTTTGGCCCTTGCCATCCATACGGCTCTCCCACCAACACTTCCCTCCTCCTTTTCCTCCCCTCCTCCGACTTTCAACAGCCCGAACCACACTTCCCCACTACAGCAGACACTCTCCTCCAACACCGGACCACCAACAACAGCCACCACAACCTGACCCAAGGCACCCACCATTTGGCCCTTGCCATCCATACGGCTCTCCCACCAACACTTCCCTCCTCCTTTTCCTCCCCTCCTCCGACTTTCAACAGCCCGAACCACACTTCCCCACTACAGCAGACACTCTCCTCCAACACCGGACTACCAACAACAGCCACCACAACCTGCACCAAGGCACCCACCCTTTGGCCCTTGCCATCCATACGGCTCTCCCACCAACACTTCCCTCCTCCTTTTCCTCCCCTCCTCCGACTTTCAACAGCCCGAACCACACTTCCCCACTACAGCAGACACTCTCCTCCAACACCCAACTACCAACAACAGCCACCACAACCTGACCCAAGGCACCCACCCTTTGGCCCTTGCCATCCATACGGCTCTCCCACCAACACTTCCCTCCTCCTTTTCCTCCCCTCCTCCGACTTTCAACAGCCCGAACCACACTTCCCCACTACAGCAGACACTCTCCTCCAACACCGGACTACCAACAACAGCCACCACAACCTGACCCAAGGCACCCACCCTTTGGCCCTTGCCATCCATACGGCTCTCCCACCAACACTTCCCTCCTCCTTTTCCTCCCCTCCTCCGACTTTCAACAGCCCGAACCACACTAATCACACTTCCCCACTAAAGCAGACACTCTCCTCCAACACCGGACCACCAACAACAGCCACCACAACCTGCACCAAGGCACCCACCCTTTGGCCCTTGCCATCCATACGGCTCTCCCACCAACACTTCCCTCCTCCTTTTCCTCCCCTCCTCCTACTTTCAACAGCCCGAACCACACTTCCCCACTACAGCAGACACTCTCCTCCAACACCCGACTACCAACAACAGCCACCACAACCTGCACCAAGGCACCCACCCTTTGGCCCTTGCCATCCATACGGCACGGCTCTCCCACCAACACTTCCCTCCTCCTTTTCCTCCCCTCCTCCTACTTTCAACAGCCCGAACCACACTTCCCCACTACAGCAGACACTCTCCTCCAACACCGGACTACCAACAACAGCCACCACAACCTGCACCAAGGCACCCACCCTTTGGCCCTCGCCATCCATACGGCTCTCCCACCAACACTTCCCTCCTCCTTTTCCTCCCCTCCTCCTACTTTCAACAGCCCGAACCACACTTCCCCACTACAGCAGACACTCTCCTCCAACACCGGACCACCAACAACAGCCACCACAACCTGCACCAAGGCACCCACCCTTTGGCCCTCGCCATCCATACGGCTCTCCCACCAACACTTCCCTCCTCCTTTTCCTCCCCTCCTCCTACTTTCAACAGCCCGAACCACACTTCCCCACTACAGCAGACACTCTCCTCCAACACCCAACTACCAACAACAGCCACCACAACCTGACCCAAGGCACCCACCCTTTGGCCCTTGCCATCCATACGGCTCTCCCACCAACACTTCCCTCCTCCTTTTCCTCCCCTCCTCCTACTTTCAACAGCCCGAACCACACTTCCCCACTACAGCAGACACTCTCCTCCAACACCGGACTACCAACAACAGCCACCACAACCTGCACCAAGGCACCCACCCTTTTGGCACTGGCATGCACACGGCTCTCCCACCAACACTTCCCTCCTCCTTTTCCTCCCCTCCTCCTACTTTCAACAGCCCTGACCACACTTCCCCACTACAGCAGACACTCTCCTCCAACACCGGACTACCAACAACAGCCACCACAACCTGCACCAAGGCACCCACCCTTTGGCCCTCGCCATCCATACGGCTCTCCCACCAACACTTCCCTCCTCCTTTTCCTCCCCTCCTCCTGTTTTTGACAGCCCGAACCACACTTCCCCACTACAGCAGACACTCTCCTCCAACACCCAACTACCAACAACAGCCACCACAACCTGCACCAAGGCACCCACCCTTTGGCCCTTGCCATCCATACGGCTCTCCCACCAACACTTCCCTCCTCCTTTTCCTCCCCTCCTCCGACTTTCAACAGCCCGAACCACACTTCCCCACTACAGCAGACACTCTCCTCCAACACCCAACTACCAACAACAGCCACCACAACCTGCACCAAGGCACCCACCCTTTGGCCCTTGCCATCCATACGGCTCTCCCACCAACACTTCCCTCCTCCTTTTCCTCCCCTCCTCCTACTTTCAACAGCCCGAACCACACTTCCCCACTACAGCAGACACTCTCCTCCAACACCGGACCACCAACAACAGCCACCACAACCTGCACCAAGGCACCCACCCTTTGGCCCTTGCCATCCATACGGCTCTCCCACCAACACTTCCCTCCTCCTTTTCCTCCCCTCCTCCTACTTTCAACAGCCCGAACCACACTTCCCCACTACAGCAGACACTCTCCTCCAACACCGGACTACCAACAACAGCCACCACAACCTGCACCAAGGCACCCACCCTTTGGCCCTTGCCATCCATACGGCTCTCCCACCAACACTTCCCTCCTCCTTTTCCTCCCCTCCTCCGACTTTCAACAGCCCGAACCACACTAATCACATTTCCCCACTACAGCAGACACTCTCCTCCAACACCGGACTACCAACAACAGCCACCACAACCTGCACCAAGGCACCCACCCTTTGGCCCTTGCCATCCATACGGCTCTCCCACCAACACTTCCCTCATCCTTTTCCTCCCCTCCTCCTACTTTCAACAGCCCGAACCACACTTCCCCACTACAGCAGACACTCTCCTCCAACACCCAACTACCAACAACAGCCACCACAACCTGCACCAAGGCACCCACCCTTTGGCCCTTGCCATCCATACGGCTCCCCCACCAACACTTCCCTCCTCCTTTTCCTCCCCTCCTCCTACTTTCAACAGCCCGAACCACACTTCCCCACTACAGCAGACACTCTCCTCCAACACCGGACCACCAACAACAGCCACCACAACCTGCACCAAGGCACCCACCCTTTGGCCCTTGCCATCCATACGGCTCTCCCACCAACACTTCCCTCCTCCTTTTCCTCCCCTCCTCCGACTTTCAACAGCCCGAACCACACTTCCCCACTACAGCAGACACTCTCCTCCAACACCCAACTACCAACAACAGCCACCACAACCTGCACCAAGGCACCCACCCTTTGGCCCTTGCCATCCATAGGCTCTCCCACCAACACTTCCCTCCTCCTTTTCCTCCCCTCCTCCTACTTTCAACAGCCCGAACCACACTAATCACACTTCCCCACTACAGCAGACACTCTCCTCCAACACCGGACTACCAACAACAGCCACCACAACCTGCACCAAGGCACCCACCCTTTGGCCCTCGCCATCCATACGGCTCTCCCACCAACACTTCCCTCCTCCTTTTCCTCCCCTCCTCCTACTTTCAACAGCCCGAACCACACTTCCCCACTACAGCAGACACTCTCCTCCAACACCGGACTACCAACAACAGCCACCACAACCTGCACCAAGGCACCCACCCTTTCGCCCTTGCCATCCATACGGCTCTCCCACCAACACTTCCCTCCTCCTTTTCCTCCCCTCCTCCTGTTTTTGACAGCCCGAACCACACTTCCCCACTACAGCAGACACTCTCCTCCAACACCGGACTACCAACAACAGCCACCACAACCTGACCCAAGGCACCCACCCTTTGGCCCTTGCCATCCATACGGCTCTCCCACCAACACTTCCCTCCTCCTTTTCCTCCCCTCCTCCGACTTTCAACAGCCCGAACCACACTTCCCCACTACAGCAGACACTCTCCTCCAACACCGGACTACCAACAACAGCCACCACAACCTGACCCAAGGCACCCACCCTTTTGGCACTGGCATGCACACGGCTCTCCCACCAACACTTCCCTCCTCCTTTTCCTCCCCTCCTCCGACTTTCAACAGCCCTGACCACACTAATCACACTTCCCCACTACAGCAGACACTCTCCTCCAACACCGGACTACCAACAACAGCCACCACAACCTGACCCAAGGCACCCACCCTTTGGCCCTTGCCATCCATACGGCTCTCCCACCAACACTTCCCTCCTCCTTTTCCTCCCCTCCTCCTACTTTCAACAGCCCGAACCACACTTCCCCACTACAGCAAACACTCTCCTCCAACACCGGACTACCAACAACAGCCACCACAACCTGACCCAAGGCACCCACATTTTTGACATTGGCATGCACACGGCTCTCCCACCAACACTTCCCTCCTCCTTTTCCTCCCCTCCTCCTACTTTCAACAGCCCGAACCACACTTCCCCACTACAGCAGACACTCTCCTCCAACACCCAACTACCAACAACAGCCACCACAACCTGCACCAAGGCACCCAACCTTTTGCCCTTGCCATCCATACGGCTCTCCCACCAACACTTCCCTCCTCCTTTTCCTCCCCTCCTCCTACTTTCAACAGCCCGAACCACACTTCCCCACTACAGCAGACACTCTCCTCCAACACCGGACTACCAACAACAGCCACCACAACCTGACCCAAGGCACCCACCCTTTTGGCACTGGCATGCACACGGCTCTCCCACCAACACTTCCCTCCTCCTTTTCCTCCCCTCCTCCTACTTTCAACAGCCCGAACCACACTTCCCCACTACAGCAGACACTCTCCTCCAACACCGGACCACCAACAACAGCCACCACAACCTGCACCAAGGCACCCACCCTTTGGCCCTTGCCATCCATACGGCTCTCCCACCAACACTTCCCTCCTCCTTTTCCTCCCCTCCTCCTACTTTCAACAGCCCGAACCACACTTCCCCACTACAGCAGACACTCTCCTCCAACACCCAACTACCAACAACAGCCACCACAACCTGCACCAAGGCACCCACCCTTTGGCCCTTGCCATCCATACGGCTCTCCCACCAACACTTCCCTCCTCCTTTTCCTCCCCTCCTCCGACTTTCAACAGCCCGAACCACACTTCCCCACTACAGCAGACACTCTCCTCCAACACCGGACTACCAACAACAGCCACCACAACCTGACCCAAGGCACCCACCCTTTGGCCCTTGCCATCCATACGGCTCTCCCACCAACACTTCCCTCCTCCTTTTCCTCCCCTCCTCCGACTTTCAACAGCCCGAACCACACTAATCACACTTCCCCACTAAAGCAGACACTCTCCTCCAACACCGGACCACCAACAACAGCCACCACAACCTGCACCAAGGCACCCACCCTTTGGCCCTTGCCATCCATACGGCTCTCCCACCAACACTTCCCTCCTCCTTTTCCTCCCCTCCTCCTACTTTCAACAGCCCGAACCACACTTCCCCACTACAGCAGACACTCTCCTCCAACACCCGACTACCAACAACAGCCACCACAACCTGCACCAAGGCACCCACCCTTTGGCCCTTGCCATCCATACGGCACGGCTCTCCCACCAACACTTCCCTCCTCCTTTTCCTCCCCTCCTCCTACTTTCAACAGCCCGAACCACACTTCCCCACTACAGCAGACACTCTCCTCCAACACCGGACTACCAACAACAGCCACCACAACCTGCACCAAGGCACCCACCCTTTGGCCCTCGCCATCCATACGGCTCTCCCACCAACACTTCCCTCCTCCTTTTCCTCCCCTCCTCCTACTTTCAACAGCCCGAACCACACTTCCCCACTACAGCAGACACTCTCCTCCAACACCGGACCACCAACAACAGCCACCACAACCTGCACCAAGGCACCCACCCTTTGGCCCTCGCCATCCATACGGCTCTCCCACCAACACTTCCCTCCTCCTTTTCCTCCCCTCCTCCTACTTTCAACAGCCCGAACCACACTTCCCCACTACAGCAGACACTCTCCTCCAACACCCAACTACCAACAACAGCCACCACAACCTGACCCAAGGCACCCACCCTTTGGCCCTTGCCATCCATACGGCTCTCCCACCAACACTTCCCTCCTCCTTTTCCTCCCCTCCTCCTACTTTCAACAGCCCGAACCACACTTCCCCACTACAGCAGACACTCTCCTCCAACACCGGACTACCAACAACAGCCACCACAACCTGCACCAAGGCACCCACCCTTTTGGCACTGGCATGCACACGGCTCTCCCACCAACACTTCCCTCCTCCTTTTCCTCCCCTCCTCCTACTTTCAACAGCCCTGACCACACTTCCCCACTACAGCAGACACTCTCCTCCAACACCGGACTACCAACAACAGCCACCACAACCTGCACCAAGGCACCCACCCTTTGGCCCTCGCCATCCATACGGCTCTCCCACCAACACTTCCCTCCTCCTTTTCCTCCCCTCCTCCTGTTTTTGACAGCCCGAACCACACTTCCCCACTACAGCAGACACTCTCCTCCAACACCCAACTACCAACAACAGCCACCACAACCTGCACCAAGGCACCCACCCTTTGGCCCTTGCCATCCATACGGCTCTCCCACCAACACTTCCCTCCTCCTTTTCCTCCCCTCCTCCGACTTTCAACAGCCCGAACCACACTTCCCCACTACAGCAGACACTCTCCTCCAACACCCAACTACCAACAACAGCCACCACAACCTGCACCAAGGCACCCACCCTTTGGCCCTTGCCATCCATACGGCTCTCCCACCAACACTTCCCTCCTCCTTTTCCTCCCCTCCTCCTACTTTCAACAGCCCGAACCACACTTCCCCACTACAGCAGACACTCTCCTCCAACACCGGACCACCAACAACAGCCACCACAACCTGCACCAAGGCACCCACCCTTTGGCCCTTGCCATCCATACGGCTCTCCCACCAACACTTCCCTCCTCCTTTTCCTCCCCTCCTCCTACTTTCAACAGCCCGAACCACACTTCCCCACTACAGCAGACACTCTCCTCCAACACCGGACTACCAACAACAGCCACCACAACCTGCACCAAGGCACCCACCCTTTGGCCCTTGCCATCCATACGGCTCTCCCACCAACACTTCCCTCCTCCTTTTCCTCCCCTCCTCCGACTTTCAACAGCCCGAACCACACTAATCACATTTCCCCACTACAGCAGACACTCTCCTCCAACACCGGACTACCAACAACAGCCACCACAACCTGCACCAAGGCACCCACCCTTTGGCCCTTGCCATCCATACGGCTCTCCCACCAACACTTCCCTCATCCTTTTCCTCCCCTCCTCCTACTTTCAACAGCCCGAACCACACTTCCCCACTACAGCAGACACTCTCCTCCAACACCCAACTACCAACAACAGCCACCACAACCTGCACCAAGGCACCCACCCTTTGGCCCTTGCCATCCATACGGCTCCCCCACCAACACTTCCCTCCTCCTTTTCCTCCCCTCCTCCTACTTTCAACAGCCCGAACCACACTTCCCCACTACAGCAGACACTCTCCTCCAACACCGGACCACCAACAACAGCCACCACAACCTGCACCAAGGCACCCACCCTTTGGCCCTTGCCATCCATACGGCTCTCCCACCAACACTTCCCTCCTCCTTTTCCTCCCCTCCTCCGACTTTCAACAGCCCGAACCACACTTCCCCACTACAGCAGACACTCTCCTCCAACACCCAACTACCAACAACAGCCACCACAACCTGCACCAAGGCACCCACCCTTTGGCCCTGGCCATCCATAGGCTCTCCCACCAACACTTCCCTCCTCCTTTTCCTCCCCTCCTCCTACTTTCAACAGCCCGAACCACACTAATCACACTTCCCCACTACAGCAGACACTCTCCTCCAACACCGGACTACCAACAACAGCCACCACAACCTGCACCAAGGCACCCACCCTTTGGCCCTCGCCATCCATACGGCTCTCCCACCAACACTTCCCTCCTCCTTTTCCTCCCCTCCTCCTACTTTCAACAGCCCGAACCACACTTCCCCACTACAGCAGACACTCTCCTCCAACACCGGACTACCAACAACAGCCACCACAACCTGCACCAAGGCACCCACCCTTTCGCCCTTGCCATCCATACGGCTCTCCCACCAACACTTCCCTCCTCCTTTTCCTCCCCTCCTCCTGTTTTTGACAGCCCGAACCACACTTCCCCACTACAGCAGACACTCTCCTCCAACACCGGACTACCAACAACAGCCACCACAACCTGACCCAAGGCACCCACCCTTTGGCCCTTGCCATCCATACGGCTCTCCCACCAACACTTCCCTCCTCCTTTTCCTCCCCTCCTCCGACTTTCAACAGCCCGAACCACACTTCCCCACTACAGCAGACACTCTCCTCCAACACCGGACTACCAACAACAGCCACCACAACCTGACCCAAGGCACCCACCCTTTTGGCACTGGCATGCACACGGCTCTCCCACCAACACTTCCCTCCTCCTTTTCCTCCCCTCCTCCGACTTTCAACAGCCCTGACCACACTAATCACACTTCCCCACTACAGCAGACACTCTCCTCCAACACCGGACTACCAACAACAGCCACCACAACCTGACCCAAGGCACCCACCCTTTGGCCCTTGCCATCCATACGGCTCTCCCACCAACACTTCCCTCCTCCTTTTCCTCCCCTCCTCCTACTTTCAACAGCCCGAACCACACTTCCCCACTACAGCAAACACTCTCCTCCAACACCGGACTACCAACAACAGCCACCACAACCTGACCCAAGGCACCCACATTTTTGACATTGGCATGCACACGGCTCTCCCACCAACACTTCCCTCCTCCTTTTCCTCCCCTCCTCCTACTTTCAACAGCCCGAACCACACTTCCCCACTACAGCAGACACTCTCCTCCAACACCCAACTACCAACAACAGCCACCACAACCTGCACCAAGGCACCCAACCTTTTGCCCTTGCCATCCATACGGCTCTCCCACCAACACTTCCCTCCTCCTTTTCCTCCCCTCCTCCAACTTTCAACAGCCCGAACCACACTTCCCCACTACAGCAGACACTCTCCTCCAACACCGGACTACCAACAACAGCCACCACAACCTGACCCAAGGCACCCACCCTTTTGGCACTGGCATGCACACGGCTCTCCCACCAACACTTCCCTCCTCCTTTTCCTCCCCTCCTCCTACTTTCAACAGCCCGAACCACACTTCCCCACTACAGCAGACACTCTCCTCCAACACCGGACCACCAACAACAGCCACCACAACCTGCACCAAGGCACCCACCCTTTGGCCCTTGCCATCCATACGGCTCTCCCACCAACACTTCCCTCCTCCTTTTCCTCCCCTCCTCCTACTTTCAACAGCCCGAACCACACTTCCCCACTACAGCAGACACTCTCCTCCAACACCCAACTACCAACAACAGCCACCACAACCTGCACCAAGGCACCCACCCTTTTGGCACTGGCATGCACACGGCTCTCCCACCAACACTTCCCTCCTCCTTTTCCTCCCCTCCTCCTACTTTCAACAGCCCGAACCACACTTCCCCACTACAGCAGACACTCTCCTCCAACACCGGACTACCAACAACAGCCACCACAACCTGCACCAAGGCACCCACCCTTTGGCCCTTGCCATCCATACGGCTCTCCCACCAACACTTCCCTCCTCCTTTTCCTCCCCTCCTCCTACTTTCAACAGCCCTGACCACACTTCCCCACTACAGCAGACACTCTCCTCCAACACCGGACTACCAACAACAGCCACCACAACCTGCACCAAGGCACCCACCCTTTGGCCCTTGCCATCCATACGGCTCTCCCACCAACACTTCCCTCCTCCTTTTCCTCCCCTCCTCCTACTTTCAACACCCCGAACCACACTTCCCCACTACAGCAGACACTCTCCTCCAACACCCAACTACCAACAACAGCCACCACAACCTGACCCAAGGCACCCACATTTTTGACATTGGCATGCACACGGCTCTCCCACCAACACTTCCCTCCTCCTTTTCCTCCCCTCCTCCTACTTTCAACAGCCCGAACCACACTTCCCCACTACAGCAGACACTCTCCTCCAACACCCAACTACCAACAACAGCCACCACAACCTGCACCAAGGCACCCACCCTTTTGCCCTTGCCATCCATACGGCTCTCCCACCAACACTTCCCTCCTCCTTTTCCTCCCCTCCTCCTACTTTCAACAGCCCGAACCACACTTCCCCACTACAGCAGACACTCTCCTCCAACACCGGACCACCAACAACAGCCACCACAACCTGACCCAAGGCACCCACCCTTTGGCCCTTGCCATCCATACGGCTCTCCCACCAACACTTCCCTCCTCCTTTTCCTCCCCTCCTCCTACTTTCAACAGCCCTGACCACACTTCCCCACTACAGCAGACACTCTCCTCCAACACCCAACTACCAACAACAGCCACCACAACCTGACCCAAGGCACCCACCCTTTGGCCCTTGCCATCCATACGGCTCTCCCACCAACACTTCCCTCCTCCTTTTCCTCCCCTCCTCCTACTTTCAACAGCCCGAACCACACTTCCCCACTACAGCAGACACTCTCCTCCAACACCGGACTACCAACAACAGCCACCACAACCTGACCCAAGGCCCCACCCCCTTTTGCCCTTGCCATCCATGCGGCTCTCCCACCAACACTTCCCTCCTCCTTTTCCTCCCCTCCTCCTACTTTCAACAGCCCTGACCACACTTCCCCACTACAGCAGACACTCTCCTCCAACACCGGACTACCAACAACAGCCACCACAACCTGACCCAAGGCACCCACCCTTTGGCCCTTGCCATCCATACGGCTCTCCCACCAACACTTCCCTCCTCCTTTTCCTCCCCTCCTCCTACTTTCAACAGCCCTGACCACACTTCCCCACTACAGCAGACACTCTCCTCCAACACCGGACCACCAACAACAGCCACCACAAACTGCACCAAGGCACCCACCCTTTTGCCCTTGCCATCCATACGGCTCTCCCACCAACACTTCCCTCCTCCTTTTCCTCCCCTCCTCCTGTTTTTAACAGCCCTGACCACACTTCCCCACTACAGCAGACACTCTCCTCCAACACCGGACTACCAACAACAGCCACCACAACCTGACCCAAGGCACCCACCCTTTGGCCCTTGCCATCCATACGGCTCTCCCACCAACACTTCCCTCCTCCTTTTCCTCCCCTCCTCCTACTTTCAACAGCCCGAACCACACTTCCCCACTACAGCAGACACTCTCCTCCAACACCGGACCACCAACAACAGCCACCACAACCTGACCCAAGGCACCCACCCTTTGGCCCTGGCCATCCATACGGCTCTCCCACCAACACTTCCCTCCTCCTTTTCCTCCCCTCCTCCTACTTTCAACAGCCCGAACCACACTTCCCCACTACAGCAGACACTCTCCTCCAACACCGGACTACCAACAACAGCCACCACAACCTGCACCAAGGCACCCACCCTTTTGGCACTGGCATGCACACGGCTCTCCCACCAACACTTCCCTCCTCCTTTTCCTCCCCTCCTCCTACTTTCAACAGCCCTGACCACACTTCCCCACTACAGCAGACACTCTCCTCCAACACCGGACTACCAACAACAGCCACCACAACCTGACCCAAGGCACCCACCCTTTGGCCCTTGCCATCCATACGGCGCTCCCACCAACACTTCCCTCCTCCTTTTCCTCCCCTCCTCCTACTTTCAACAGCCCGAACCACACTTCCCCACTACAGCAGACACTCTCCTCCAACACCGGACTACCAACAACAGCCACCACAACCTGACCCAAGGCACCCACCCTTTTGCCCTTGCCATCCATACGGCTCTCCCACCAACACTTCCCTCCTCCTTTTCCTCCCCTCCTCCTGTTTTTAACAGCCCTGACCACACTTCCCCACTACAGCAGACACTCTCCTCCAACACCGGACTACCAACAACAGCCACCACAACCTGACCCAAGGCACCCACCCTTTGGCCCTTGCCATCCATACGGCTCTCCCACCAACACTTCCCTCCTCCTTTTCCTCCCCTCCTCCTACTTTCAACAGCCCGAACCACACTTCCCCACTACAGCAGACACTCTCCTCCAACACCCAACTACCAACAACAGCCACCACAACCTGACCCAAGGCACCCACCCTTTTGGCACTGGCATGCACACGACTCTCCCACCAACACTTCCCTCCTCCTTTTCCTCCCCTCCTCCGACTTTCAACAGCCCGAACCACACTTCCCCACTACAGCAGACACTCTCCTCCAACACCGGACTACCAACAACAGCCACCACAACCTGACCCAAGGCACCCACCCTTTGGCCCTTGCCATCCATACGGCTCTCCCACCAACACTTCCCTCCTCCTTTTCCTCCCCTCCTCCTACTTTCAACAGCCCGAACCACACTAATCACACTTCCCCACTACAGCAGACACTCTCCTCCAACACCGGACTACCAACAACAGCCACCACAACCTGACCCAAGGCACCCACCCTTTGGCCCTTGCCATCCATACGGCTCTCCCACCAACACTTCCCTCCTCCTTTTCCTCCCCTCCTCCGACTTTCAACAGCCCGAACCACACTTCCCCACTACAGCAAACACTCTCCTCCAACACCCAACTACCAACAACAGCCACCACAACCTGACCCAAGGCACCCACATTTTTGACATTGGCATGCACACGGCTCTCCCACCAACACTTCCCTCCTCCTTTTCCTCCCCTCCTCCTACTTTCAACAGCCCGAACCACACTTCCCCACTACAGCAGACACTCTCCTCCAACACCCAACTACCAACAACAGCCACCACAACCTGCACCAAGGCACCCAACCTTTGGCCCTTGCCATCCATACGGCTCTCCCACCAACACTTCCCTCCTCCTTTTCCTCCCCTCCTCCTACTTTCAACAGCCCGAACCACACTTCCCCACTACAGCAGACACTCTCCTCCAACACCCAACTACCAACAACAGCCACCACAACCTGCACCAAGGCACCCACCCTTTTGGCACTGGCATGCACACGGCTCTCCCACCAACACTTCCCTCCTCCTTTTCCTCCCCTCCTCCTACTTTCAACAGCCCGAACCACACTTCCCCACTACAGCAGACACTCTCCTCCAACACCGGACCACCAACAACAGCCACCACAACCTGACCCAAGGCACCCACCCTTTGGCCCTTGCCATCCATACGGCTCTCCCACCAACACTTCCCTCCTCCTTTTCCTCCCCTCCTCCTACTTTCAACAGCCCGAACCACACTTCCCCACTACAGCAGACACTCTCCTCCAACACCCAACTACCAACAACAGCCACCACAACCTGCACCAAGGCACCCACCCTTTTGGCACTGGCATGCACACGGCTCTCCCACCAACACTTCCCTCCTCCTTTTCCTCCCCTCCTCCTACTTTCAACAGCCCGAACCACACTTCCCCACTACAGCAGACACTCTCCTCCAACACCGGACTACCAACAACAGCCACCACAACCTGACCCAAGGCACCCACCCTTTGGCCCTTGCCATCCATACGGCTCTCCCACCAACACTTCCCTCCTCCTTTTCCTCCCCTCCTCCTACTTTCAACAGCCCGAACCACACTTCCCCACTACAGCAGACACTCTCCTCCAACACCGGACCACCAACAACAGCCACCACAACCTGCACCAAGGCACCCACCCTTTGGCCCTTGCCATCCATACGGCTCTCCCACCAACACTTCCCTCCTCCTTTTCCTCCCCTCCTCCTGTTTTTAACAGCCCTGACCACACTTCCCCACTACAGCAGACACTCTCCTCCAACACCGGACTACCAACAACAGCCACCACAACCTGACCCAAGGCACCCACCCTTTGGCCCTTGCCATCCATACGGCTCTCCCACCAACACTTCCCTCCTCCTTTTCCTCCCCTCCTCCTACTTTCAACAGCCCGAACCACACTTCCCCACTACAGCAGACACTCTCCTCCAACACCGGACTACCAACAACAGCCACCACAACCTGACCCAAGGCACCCACCCTTTTGGCACTGGCATGCACACGACTCTCCCACCAACACTTCCCTCCTCCTTTTCCTCCCCTCCTCCGACTTTCAACAGCCCGAACCACACTTCCCCACTACAGCAGACACTCTCCTCCAACACCGGACTACCAACAACAGCCACCACAACCTGACCCAAGGCACCCACCCTTTGGCCCTTGCCATCCATACGGCTCTCCCACCAACACTTCCCTCCTCCTTTTCCTCCCCTCCTCCTACTTTCAACAGCCCGAACCACACTAATCACACTTCCCCACTACAGCAGACACTCTCCTCCAACACCGGACTACCAACAACAGCCACCACAACCTGACCCAAGGCACCCACCCTTTTGGCCCTTGCCATCCATACGGCTCTCCCACCAACACTTCCCTCCTCCTTTTCCTCCCCTCCTCCTACTTTCAACAGCCCGAACCACACTTCCCCACTACAGCAGACACTCTCCTCCAACACCCAACTACCAACAACAGCCACCACAACCTGACCCAAGGCACCCACATTTTTGACATTGGCATGCACACGGCTCTCCCACCAACACTTCCCTCCTCCTTTTCCTCCCCTCCTCCTACTTTCAACAGCCCTGACCACACTTCCCCACTACAGCAGACACTCTCCTCCAACACCCAACTACCAACAACAGCCACCACAACCTGCACCAAGGCACCCAACCTTTTGCCCTTGCCATCCATACGGCTCTCCCACCAACACTTCCCTCCTCCTTTTCCTCCCCTCCTCCTACTTTCAACAGCCCGAACCACACTTCCCCACTACAGCAGACACTCTCCTCCAACACCCAACTACCAACAACAGCCACCACAACCTGACCCAAGGCACCCACCCTTTTGGCACTGGCATGCACACGGCTCTCCCACCAACACTTCCCTCCTCCTTTTCCTCCCCTCCTCCTACTTTCAACAGCCCGAACCACACTTCCCCACTACAGCAGACACTCTCCTCCAACACCGGACCACCAACAACAGCCACCACAACCTGACCCAAGGCACCCACCCTTTGGCCCTTGCCATCCATACGGCTCTCCCACCAACACTTCCCTCCTCCTTTTCCTCCCCTCCTCCTACTTTCAACAGCCCGAACCACACTTCCCCACTACAGCAGACACTCTCCTCCAACACCCAACTACCAACAACAGCCACCACAACCTGCACCAAGGCACCCACCCTTTTGGCACTGGCATGCACACGGCTCTCCCACCAACACTTCCCTCCTCCTTTTCCTCCCCTCCTCCTACTTTCAACAGCCCGAACCACACTTCCCCACTACAGCAGACACTCTCCTCCAACACCGGACTACCAACAACAGCCACCACAACCTGCACCAAGGCACCCACCCTTTGGCCCTTGCCATCCATACGGCTCTCCCACCAACACTTCCCTCCTCCTTTTCCTCCCCTCCTCCTACTTTCAACAGCCCGAACCACACTTCCCCACTACAGCAGACACTCTCCTCCAACACCGGACTACCAACAACAGCCACCACAACCTGCACCAAGGCACCCACCCTTTGGCCCTTGCCATCCATACGGCTCTCCCACCAACACTTCCCTCCTCCTTTTCCTCCCCTCCTCCTACTTTCAACAGCCCTGACCACACTTCCCCACTACAGCAGACACTCTCCTCCAACACCGGACTACCAACAACAGCCACCACAACCTGCACCAAGGCACCCACCCTTTGGCCCTTGCCATCCATACGGCTCTCCCACCAACACTTCCCTCCTCCTTTTCCTCCCCTCCTCCTACTTTCAACAGCCCGAACCACACTTCCCCACTACAGCAGACACTCTCCTCCAACACCCAACTACCAACAACAGCCACCACAACCTGACCCAAGGCACCCACATTTTTGACATTGGCATGCACACGGCTCTCCCACCAACACTTCCCTCCTCCTTTTCCTCCCCTCCTCCTACTTTCAACAGCCCGAACCACACTTCCCCACTACAGCAGACACTCTCCTCCAACACCGGACTACCAACAACAGCCACCACAACCTGCACCAAGGCACCCACCCTTTTGCCCTTGCCATCCATACGGCGCTCCCACCAACACTTCCCTCCTCCTTTTCCTCCCCTCCTCCTACTTTCAACAGCCCGAACCACACTTCCCCACTACAGCAGACACTCTCCTCCAACACCGGACTACCAACAACAGCCACCACAACCTGCACCAAGGCACCCACCCTTTGGCCCTTGCCATCCATACGGCTCTCCCACCAACACTTCCCTCCTCCTTTTCCTCCCCTCCTCCGACTTTCAACAGCCCTGACCACACTTCCCCACTACAGCAGACACTCTCCTCCAACACCCAACTACCAACAACAGCCACCACAACCTGACCCAAGGCACCCACCCTTTGGCCCTTGCCATCCATACGGCTCTCCCACCAACACTTCCCTCCTCCTTTTCCTCCCCTCCTCCTACTTTCAACAGCCCGAACCACACTTCCCCACTACAGCAGACACTCTCCTCCAACACCGGACTACCAACAACAGCCACCACAACCTGACCCAAGGCCCCACCCCCTTTTGACACTGGCATGCACACGGCTCTCCCACCAACACTTCCCTCCTCCTTTTCCTCCCCTCCTCCTACTTTCAACAGCCCTGACCACACTTCCCCACTACAGCAGACACTCTCCTCCAACACCGGACTACCAACAACAGCCACCACAACCTGACCCAAGGCACCCACCCTTTGGCCCTTGCCATCCATACGGCTCTCCCACCAACACTTCCCTCCTCCTTTTCCTCCCCTCCTCCTACTTTCAACAGCCCGAACCACACTAATCACACTTCCCCACTACAGCAGACACTCTCCTCCAACACCGGACTACCAACAACAGCCACCACAACCTGACCCAAGGCACCCACCCTTTGGCCCTTGCCATCCATACGGCTCTCCCACCAACACTTCCCTCCTCCTTTTCCTCCCCTCCTCCTACTTTCAACAGCCCGAACCACACTTCCCCACTACAGCAAACACTCTCCTCCAACACCCAACTACCAACAACAGCCACCACAACCTGACCCAAGGCACCCACCCTTTGGCCCTTGCCATCCATACGGCTCTCCCACCAACACTTCCCTCCTCCTTTTCCTCCCCTCCTCCTACTTTCAACAGCCCGAACCACACTTCCCCACTACAGCAGACACTCTCCTCCAACACCGGACTACCAACAACAGCCACCACAACCTGCACCAAGGCACCCAACCTTTTGCCCTTGCCATCCATACGGCTCTCCCACCAACACTTCCCTCCTCCTTTTCCTCCCCTCCTCCGACTTTCAACAGCCCGAACCACACTTCCCCACTACAGCAGACACTCTCCTCCAACACCCAACTACCAACAACAGCCACCACAACCTGACCCAAGGCACCCACCCTTTTGGCACTGGCATGCACACGGCTCTCCCACCAACACTTCCCTCCTCCTTTTCCTCCCCTCCTCCGACTTTCAACAGCCCGAACCACACTTCCCCACTACAGCAGACACTCTCCTCCAACACCGGACCACCAACAACAGCCACCACAACCTGCACCAAGGCACCCACCCTTTGGCCCTTGCCATCCATACGGCTCTCCCACCAACACTTCCCTCCTCCTTTTCCTCCCCTCCTCCTACTTTCAACAGCCCGAACCACACTTCCCCACTACAGCAGACACTCTCCTCCAACACCCAACTACCAACAACAGCCACCACAACCTGCACCAAGGCACCCACCCTTTTGGCACTGGCATGCACACGGCTCTCCCACCAACACTTCCCTCCTCCTTTTCCTCCCCTCCTCCTACTTTCAACAGCCCGAACCACACTTCCCCACTACAGCAGACACTCTCCTCCAACACCGGACTACCAACAACAGCCACCACAACCTGCACCAAGGCACCCACCCTTTGGCCCTTGCCATCCATACGGCTCTCCCACCAACACTTCCCTCCTCCTTTTCCTCCCCTCCTCCTACTTTCAACAGCCCGAACCACACTTCCCCACTACAGCAGACACTCTCCTCCAACACCGGACTACCAACAACAGCCACCACAACCTGACCCAAGGCACCCACCCTTTGGCCCTTGCCATCCATACGGCTCTCCCACCAACACTTCCCTCCTCCTTTTCCTCCCCTCCTCCTGTTTTTAACAGCCCTGACCACACTTCCCCACTACAGCAGACACTCTCCTCCAACACCGGACTACCAACAACAGCCACCACAACCTGACCCAAGGCACCCACCCTTTGGCCCTTGCCATCCATACGGCTCTCCCACCAACACTTCCCTCCTCCTTTTCCTCCCCTCCTCCTACTTTCAACAGCCCGAACCACACTTCCCCACTACAGCAGACACTCTCCTCCAACACCGGACTACCAACAACAGCCACCACAACCTGACCCAAGGCACCCACCCTTTTGGCACTGGCATGCACACGACTCTCCCACCAACACTTCCCTCCTCCTTTTCCTCCCCTCCTCCTACTTGAACAGCCCGAACCACACTTCCCCACTACAGCAGACACTCTCCTCCAACACCGGACTACCAACAACAGCCACCACAACCTGCACCAAGGCACCCACCCTTTGGCCCTTGCCATCCATACGGCTCTCCCACCAACACTTCCCTCCTCCTTTTCCTCCCCTCCTCCTACTTTCAACAGCCCGAACCACACTAATCACACTTCCCCACTACAGCAGACACTCTCCTCCAACACCGGACCACCAACAACAGCCACCACAACCTGCACCAAGGCACCCACCCTTTGGCCCTTGCCATCCATACGGCTCCCCCACCAACACTTCCCTCCTCCTTTTCCTCCCCTCCTCCTACTTTCAACAGCCCGAACCACACTTCCCCACTACAGCAAACACTCTCCTCCAACACCCAACTACCAACAACAGCCACCACAACCTGACCCAAGGCACCCACATTTTTGACATTGGCATGCACACGGCTCTCCCACCAACACTTCCCTCCTCCTTTTCCTCCCCTCCTCCTACTTTCAACAGCCCTGACCACACTTCCCCACTACAGCAGACACTCTCCTCCAACACCGGACTACCAACAACAGCCACCACAACCTGACCCAAGGCACCCACCCTTTGGCCCTTGCCATCCATACGGCTCTCCCACCAACACTTCCCTCCTCCTTTTCCTCCCCTCCTCCTACTTTCAACAGCCCTGACCACACTTCCCCACTACAGCAGACACTCTCCTCCAACACCCAACTACCAACAACAGCCACCACAACCTGACCCAAGGCACCCACCCTTTTGGCACTGGCATGCACACGGCTCTCCCACCAACACTTCCCTCCTCCTTTTCCTCCCCTCCTCCGACTTTCAACAGCCCGAACCACACTTCCCCACTACAGCAGACACTCTCCTCCAACACCGGACCACCAACAACAGCCACCACAACCTGACCCAAGGCACCCACCCTTTGGCCCTTGCCATCCATACGGCTCTCCCACCAACACTTCCCTCCTCCTTTTCCTCCCCTCCTCCTACTTTCAACAGCCCGAACCACACTTCCCCACTACAGCAGACACTCTCCTCCAACACCCAACTACCAACAACAGCCACCACAACCTGCACCAAGGCACCCACCCTTTTGGCACTGGCATGCACACGGCTCTCCCACCAACACTTCCCTCCTCCTTTTCCTCCCCTCCTCCTACTTTCAACAGCCCGAACCACACTTCCCCACTACAGCAGACACTCTCCTCCAACACCGGACTACCAACAACAGCCACCACAACCTGCACCAAGGCACCCACCCTTTGGCCCTTGCCATCCATACGGCTCTCCCACCAACACTTCCCTCCTCCTTTTCCTCCCCTCCTCCTACTTTCAACAGCCCGAACCACACTTCCCCACTACAGCAGACACTCTCCTCCAACACCGGACTACCAACAACAGCCACCACAACCTGACCCAAGGCACCCACCCTTTGGCCCTTGCCATCCATACGGCTCTCCCACCAACACTTCCCTCCTCCTTTTCCTCCCCTCCTCCTACTTTCAACAGCCCTGACCACACTTCCCCACTACAGCAGACACTCTCCTCCAACACCGGACTACCAACAACAGCCACCACAACCTGACCCAAGGCACCCACCCTTTGGCCCTTGCCATCCATACGGCTCTCCCACCAACACTTCCCTCCTCCTTTTCCTCCCCTCCTCCTACTTTCAACAGCCCGAACCACACTTCCCCACTACAGCAGACACTCTCCTCCAACACCCAACTACCAACAACAGCCACCACAACCTGACCCAAGGCACCCACATTTTTGACATTGGCATGCACACGGCTCTCCCACCAACACTTCCCTCCTCCTTTTCCTCCCCTCCTCCGACTTTCAACAGCCCGAACCACACTTCCCCACTACAGCAGACACTCTCCTCCAACACCGGACTACCAACAACAGCCACCACAACCTGCACCAAGGCACCCACCCTTTTGCCCTTGCCATCCATACGGCGCTCCCACCAACACTTCCCTCCTCCTTTTCCTCCCCTCCTCCTACTTTCAACAGCCCGAACCACACTTCCCCACTACAGCAGACACTCTCCTCCAACACCGGACCACCAACAACAGCCACCACAACCTGACCCAAGGCACCCACCCTTTGGCCCTTGCCATCCATGCGGCTCTCCCACCAACACTTCCCTCCTCCTTTTCCTCCCCTCCTCCGACTTTCAACAGCCCTGACCACACTTCCCCACTACAGCAGACACTCTCCTCCAACACCCAACTACCAACAACAGCCACCACAACCTGACCCAAGGCACCCACCCTTTGGCCCTTGCCATCCATACGGCTCTCCCACCAACACTTCCCTCCTCCTTTTCCTCCCCTCCTCCTACTTTCAACAGCCCGAACCACACTTCCCCACTACAGCAGACACTCTCCTCCAACACCGGACTACCAACAACAGCCACCACAACCTGACCCAAGGCCCCACCCCCTTTTGACACTGGCATGCACACGGCTCTCCCACCAACACTTCCCTCCTCCTTTTCCTCCCCTCCTCCTACTTTCAACAGCCCTGACCACACTTCCCCACTACAGCAGACACTCTCCTCCAACACCGGACTACCAACAACAGCCACCACAACCTGACCCAAGGCACCCACCCTTTGGCCCTTGCCATCCATACGGCTCTCCCACCAACACTTCCCTCCTCCTTTTCCTCCCCTCCTCCGACTTTCAACAGCCCGAACCACACTAATCACACTTCCCCACTACAGCAGACACTCTCCTCCAACACCGGACTACCAACAACAGCCACCACAACCTGACCCAAGGCACCCACCCTTTGGCCCTTGCCATCCATACGGCTCTCCCACCAACACTTCCCTCCTCCTTTTCCTCCCCTCCTCCTACTTTCAACAGCCCGAACCACACTTCCCCACTACAGCAAACACTCTCCTCCAACACCCAACTACCAACAACAGCCACCACAACCTGACCCAAGGCACCCACCCTTTTGCCCTTGCCATCCATACGGCTCTCCCACCAACACTTCCCTCCTCCTTTTCCTCCCCTCCTCCTACTTTCAACAGCCCGAACCACACTTCCCCACTACAGCAGACACTCTCCTCCAACACCCAACTACCAACAACAGCCACCACAACCTGCACCAAGGCACCCAACCTTTTGCCCTTGCCATCCATACGGCTCTCCCACCAACACTTCCCTCCTCCTTTTCCTCCCCTCCTCCGACTTTCAACAGCCCGAACCACACTTCCCCACTACAGCAGACACTCTCCTCCAACACCCAACTACCAACAACAGCCACCACAACCTGACCCAAGGCACCCACCCTTTTGGCACTGGCATGCACACGGCTCTCCCACCAACACTTCCCTCCTCCTTTTCCTCCCCTCCTCCGACTTTCAACAGCCCGAACCACACTTCCCCACTACAGCAGACACTCTCCTCCAACACCGGACTACCAACAACAGCCACCACAACCTGCACCAAGGCACCCACCCTTTTGGCACTGGCATGCACACGGCTCTCCCACCAACACTTCCCTCCTCCTTTTCCTCCCCTCCTCCTACTTTCAACAGCCCGAACCACACTTCCCCACTACAGCAGACACTCTCCTCCAACACCGGACTACCAACAACAGCCACCACAACCTGACCCAAGGCACCCACCCTTTGGCCCTTGCCATCCATACGGCTCTCCCACCAACACTTCCCTCCTCCTTTTCCTCCCCTCCTCCTACTTTCAACAGCCCGAACCACACTTCCCCACTACAGCAGACACTCTCCTCCAACACCGGACTACCAACAACAGCCACCACAACCTGACCCAAGGCACCCACCCTTTGGCCCTTGCCATCCATACGGCTCTCCCACCAACACTTCCCTCCTCCTTTTCCTCCCCTCCTCCTACTTTCAACAGCCCTGACCACACTTCCCCACTACAGCAGACACTCTCCTCCAACACCGGACTACCAACAACAGCCACCACAACCTGCACCAAGGCACCCACCCTTTGGCCCTTGCCATCCATACGGCTCTCCCACCAACACTTCCCTCCTCCTTTTCCTCCCCTCCTCCTACTTTCAACAGCCCTGACCACACTTCCCCACTACAGCAGACACTCTCCTCCAACACCCAACTACCAACAACAGCCACCACAACCTGACCCAAGGCACCCACCCTTTGGCCCTTGCCATCCATACGGCTCTCCCACCAACACTTCCCTCCTCCTTTTCCTCCCCTCCTCCTACTTTCAACAGCCCGAACCACACTTCCCCACTACAGCAGACACTCTCCTCCAACACCGGACTACCAACAACAGCCACCACAACCTGACCCAAGGCCCCACCCCCTTTTGACACTGGCATGCACACGGCTCTCCCACCAACACTTCCCTCCTCCTTTTCCTCCCCTCCTCCGACTTTCAACAGCCCGAACCACACTTCCCCACTACAGCAGACACTCTCCTCCAACACCGGACTACCAACAACAGCCACCACAACCTGACCCAAGGCACCCACCCTTTTGCCCTTGCCATCCATACGGCTCTCCCACCAACACTTCCCTCCTCCTTTTCCTCCCCTCCTCCTGTTTTTAACAGCCCTGACCACACTTCCCCACTACAGCAGACACTCTCCTCCAACACCGGACTACCAACAACAGCCACCACAACCTGACCCAAGGCACCCACCCTTTGGCCCTTGCCATCCATACGGCTCTCCCACCAACACTTCCCTCCTCCTTTTCCTCCCCTCCTCCTACTTTCAACAGCCCGAACCACACTTCCCCACTACAGCAGACACTCTCCTCCAACACCGGACTACCAACAACAGCCACCACAACCTGCACCAAGGCACCCACCCTTTGGCCCTGGCCATCCATACGGCTCTCCCACCAACACTTCCCTCCTCCTTTTCCTCCCCTCCTCCTACTTTCAACAGCCCGAACCACACTTCCCCACTACAGCAGACACTCTCCTCCAACACCCAACTACCAACAACAGCCACCACAACCTGCACCAAGGCACCCACCCTTTTGGCACTGGCATGCACACGGCTCTCCCACCAACACTTCCCTCCTCCTTTTCCTCCCCTCCTCCTACTTTCAACAGCCCTGACCACACTTCCCCACTACAGCAGACACTCTCCTCCAACACCGGACTACCAACAACAGCCACCACAACCTGACCCAAGGCACCCACCCTTTTGCCCTTGCCATCCATACGGTGCTCCCACCAACACTTCCCTCCTCCTTTTCCTCCCCTCCTCCTACTTTCAACAGCCCGAACCACACTTCCCCACTACAGCAGACACTCTCCTCCAACACCGGACTACCAACAACAGCCACCACAACCTGACCCAAGGCACCCACCCTTTTGCCCTTGCCATCCATACGGCTCTCCCACCAACACTTCCCTCCTCCTTTTCCTCCCCTCCTCCTACTTTCAACAGCCCGAACCACACTTCCCCACTACAGCAGACACTCTCCTCCAACACCGGACTACCAACAACAGCCACCACAACCTGACCCAAGGCACCCACCCTTTTGGCACTGGCATGCACACGGCTCTCCCACCAACACTTCCCTCCTCCTTTTCCTCCCCTCCTCCTACTTTCAACAGCCCGAACCACACTTCCCCACTACAGCAGACACTCTCCTCCAACACCGGACTACCAACAACAGCCACCACAACCTGACCCAAGGCCCCACCCCCTTTTGACACTGACATGCACACGGCTCTCCCACCAACACTTCCCTCCTCCTTTTCCTCCCCTCCTCCTACTTTCAACAGCCCTGACCACACTTCCCCACTACAGCAGACACTCTCCTCCAACACCGGACTACCAACAACAGCCACCACAACCTGCACCAAGGCACCCACCCTTTGGCCCTTGCCATCCATACGGCTCTCCCACCAACACTTCCCTCCTCCTTTTCCTCCCCTCCTCCTACTTTCAACAGCCCGAACCACACTTCCCCACTACAGCAGACACTCTCCTCCAACACCGGACTACCAACAACAGCCACCACAACCTGCACCAAGGCACCCACCCTTTGGCCCTTGCCATCCATACGGCTCTCCCACCCACACTTCCTTCCTCCTTTTCCTCCCCTCCTCCTACTTTCAACAGCCCTAACCACACTTCCCCACTACAGCAGACACTCTCCTCCAACACCGGACTACCAACAACAGCCACCACAACCTGCACCAAGGCACCCACCCTTTGGCCCTTGCCATCCATACGGCGCTCCAACCAACACTTCCCTCCTCCTTTTCCTCCCCTCCTCCTACTTTCAACAGCCCTGACCACACTTCCCCACTACAGCAGACACTCTCCTCCAACACCCAACTACCAACAACAGCCACCACAACCTGACCCAAGGCACCCACCCTTTGGCCCTTGCCATCCATACGGCTCTCCCACCAACACTTCCCTCCTCCTTTTCCTCCCCTCCTCCTACTTTCAACAGCCCGAACCACACTTCCCCACTACAGCAGACACTCTCCTCCAACACCGGACTACCAACAACAGCCACCACAACCTGACCCAAGGCCCCACCCCCTTTTGACACTGGCATGCACACGGCTCTCCCACCAACACTTCCCTCCTCCTTTTCCTCCCCTCCTCCTACTTTCAACAGCCCTGACCACACTTCCCCACTACAGCAGACACTCTCCTCCAACACCGGACCACCAACAACAGCCACCACAACCTGACCCAAGGCACCCACCCTTTTGCCCTTGCCATCCATACGGCTCTCCCACCAACACTTCCCTCCTCCTTTTCCTCCCCTCCTCCTGTTTTTAACAGCCCTGACCACACTTCCCCACTACAGCAGACACTCTCCTCCAACACCGGACTACCAACAACAGCCACCACAACCTGACCCAAGGCACCCACCCTTTGGCCCTTGCCATCCATACGGCTCTCCCACCAACACTTCCCTCCTCCTTTTCCTCCCCTCCTCCTACTTTCAACAGCCCGAACCACACTTCCCCACTACAGCAGACACTCTCCTCCAACACCGGACTACCAACAACAGCCACCACAACCTGCACCAAGGCACCCACCCTTTGGCCCTGGCCATCCATACGGCTCTCCCACCAACACTTCCCTCCTCCTTTTCCTCCCCTCCTCCTACTTTCAACAGCCCGAACCACACTTCCCCACTACAGCAGACACTCTCCTCCAACACCGGACTACCAACAACAGCCACCACAACCTGCACCAAGGCACCCACCCTTTTGGCACTGGCATGCACACGGCTCTCCCACCAACACTTCCCTCCTCCTTTTCCTCCCCTCCTCCTACTTTCAACAGCCCTGACCACACTTCCCCACTACAGCAGACACTCTCCTCCAACACCGGACTACCAACAACAGCCACCACAACCTGACCCAAGGCACCCACCCTTTTGCCCTTGCCATCCATACGGCGCTCCCACCAACACTTCCCTCCTCCTTTTCCTCCCCTCCTCCTACTTTCAACAGCCCGAACCACACTTCCCCACTACAGCAGACACTCTCCTCCAACACCGGACTACCAACAACAGCCACCACAACCTGCACCAAGGCACCCACCCTTTTGCCCTTGCCATCCATACGGCTCTCCCACCAACACTTCCCTCCTCCTTTTCCTCCCCTCCTCCGACTTTCAACAGCCCTGACCACACTTCCCCACTACAGCAGACACTCTCCTCCAACACCGGACTACCAACAACAGCCACCACAACCTGACCCAAGGCACCCACCCTTTGGCCCTTGCCATCCATACGGCTCTCCCACCAACACTTCCCTCCTCCTTTTCCTCCCCTCCTCCTGTTTTTGACAGCCCTGACCACACTTCCCCACTACAGCAGACACTCTCCTCCAACACCGGACTACCAACAACAGCCACCACAACCTGACCCAAGGCACCCACCCTTTTGCCCTTGCCATCCATACGGCTCTCCCACCAACACTTCCCTCCTCCTTTTCCTCCCCTCCTCCTACTTTCAACAGCCCGAACCACACTTCCCCACTACAGCAGACACTCTCCTCCAACACCGGACCACCAACAACAGCCACCACAACCTGACCCAAGGCACCCACCCTTTTGCCCTTGCCATCCATACGGCTCTCCCACCAACACTTCCCTCCTCCTTTTCCTCCCCTCCTCCTGTTTTTAACAGCCCTGACCACACTTCCCCACTACAGCAGACACTCTCCTCCAACACCGGACTACCAACAACAGCCACCACAACCTGACCCAAGGCACCCACCCTTTGGCCCTTGCCATCCATACGGCTCTCCCACCAACACTTCCCTCCTCCTTTTCCTCCCCTCCTCCTACTTTCAACACCCCGAACCACACTTCCCCACTACAGCAGACACTCTCCTCCAACACCGGACTACCAACAACAGCCACCACAACCTGACCCAAGGCACCCACCCTTTGGCCCTGGCCATCCATACGGCTCTCCCACCAACACTTCCCTCCTCCTTTTCCTCCCCTCCTCCTACTTTCAACAGCCCGAACCACACTTCCCCACTACAGCAGACACTCTCCTCCAACACCGGACTACCAACAACAGCCACCACAACCTGCACCAAGGCACCCACCCTTTTGGCACTGGCATGCACACGGCTCTCCCACCAACACTTCCCTCCTCCTTTTCCTCCCCTCCTCCTACTTTCAACAGCCCTGACCACACTTCCCCACTACAGCAGACACTCTCCTCCAACACCGGACTACCAACAACAGCCACCACAACCTGACCCAAGGCACCCACCCTTTTGCCCTTGCCATCCATACGGCGCTCCCACCAACACTTCCCTCCTCCTTTTCCTCCCCTCCTCCTACTTTCAACAGCCCGAACCACACTTCCCCACTACAGCAGACACTCTCCTCCAACACCGGACTACCAACAACAGCCACCACAACCTGACCCAAGGCACCCACCCTTTTGCCCTTGCCATCCATACGGCTCTCCCACCAACACTTCCCTCCTCCTTTTCCTCCCCTCCTCCTGTTTTTAACAGCCCTGACCACACTTCCCCACTACAGCAGACACTCTCCTCCAACACCGGACTACCAACAACAGCCACCACAACCTGACCCAAGGCACCCACCCTTTGGCCCTTGCCATCCATACGGCTCTCCCACCAACACTTCCCTCCTCCTTTTCCTCCCCTCCTCCTGTTTTTGACAGCCCGAACCACACTTCCCCACTACAGCAGACACTCTCCTCCAACACCGGACTACCAACAACAGCCACCACAACCTGACCCAAGGCACCCACCCTTTTGGCACTGGCATGCACACGACTCTCCCACCAACACTTCCCTCCTCCTTTTCCTCCCCTCCTCCGACTTTCAACAGCCCGAACCACACTTCCCCACTACAGCAGACACTCTCCTCCAACACCCAACTACCAACAACAGCCACCACAACCTGACCCAAGGCACCCACCCTTTTGGCACTGGCATGCACACGGCTCTCCCACCAACACTTCCCTCCTCCTTTTCCTCCCCTCCTCCTACTTTCAACAGCCCGAACCACACTTCCCCACTACAGCAGACACTCTCCTCCAACACCGGACTACCAACAACAGCCACCACAACCTGACCCAAGGCACCCACCCTTTTGCCCTTGCCATCCATACGGCGCTCCCACCAACACTTCCCTCCTCCTTTTCCTCCCCTCCTCCGACTTTCAACAGCCCGAACCACACTTCCCCACTACAGCAGACACTCTCCTCCAACACCCAACTACCAACAACAGCCACCACAACCTGACCCAAGGCACCCACCCTTTGGCCCTTGCCATCCATACGGCTCTCCCACCAACACTTCCCTCCTCCTTTTCCTCCCCTCCTCCTACTTTCAACAGCCCTGACCACACTTCCCCACTACAGCAGACACTCTCCTCCAACACCGGACTACCAACAACAGCCACCACAACCTGCACCAAGGCACCCACCCTTTTGCCCTTGCCATCCATACGGCTCTCCCACCAACACTTCCCTCCTCCTTTTCCTCCCCTCCTCCTACTTTCAACAGCCCTGACCACACTTCCCCACTACAGCAGACACTCTCCTCCAACACCGGACTACCAACAACAACCACCACAACCTGCACCAAGGCACCCACCCTTTGGCCCTTGCCATCCATACGGCTCTCCCACCAACACTTCCCTCCTCCTTTTCCTCCCCTCCTCCTACTTTCAACAGCCCGAACCACACTTCCCCACTACAGCAGACACTCTCCTCCAACACCGGACTACCAACAACAGCCACCACAACCTGCACCAAGGCACCCACCCTTTTGCCCTTGCCATCCATACGGCTCTCCCACCAACACTTCCCTCCTCCTTTTCCTCCCCTCCTCCTACTTTCAACAGCCCGAACCACACTTCCCCACTACAGCAGACACTCTCCTCCAACACCGGACTACCAACAACAGCCACCACAACCTGCACCAAGGCACCCACCCTTTGGCCCTTGCCATCCATACGGCTCTCCCACCAACACTTCCCTCCTCCTTTTCCTCCCATCCTCCGACTTTCAACAGCCCGAACCACACTTCCCCACTACAGCAGACACTCTCCTCCAACACCGGACTACCAACAACAGCCACCACAACCTGCACCAAGGCACCCACCCTTTTGGCACTGGCATGCACACGGCTCTCCCACCAACACTTCCCTCCTCCTTTTCCTCCCCTCCTCCTACTTTCAACAGCCCGAACCACACTTCCCCACTACAGCAGACACTCTCCTCCAACACCGGACTACCAACAACAGCCACCACAACCTGACCCAAGGCACCCACCCTTTGGCCCTTGCCATCCATACGGCTCTCCCACCAACACTTCCCTCCTCCTTTTCCTCCCCTCCTCCGACTTTCAACAGCCCTAACCACACTTCCCCACTACAGCAGACACTCTCCTCCAACACCCAACTACCAACAACAGCCACCACAACCTGACCCAAGGCACCCACCCTTTTGCCCTTGCCATCCATACGGCTCTCCCACCAACACTTCCCTCCTCCTTTTCCTCCCCTCCTCCTACTTTCAACAGCCCGAACCACACTTCCCCACTACAGCAGACACTCTCCTCCAACACCGGACTACCAACAACAGCCACCACAACCTGACCCAAGGCACCCACCCTTTTGGCACTGGCATGCACACGGCTCTCCCACCAACACTTCCCTCCTCCTTTTCCTCCCCTCCTCCTACTTTCAACAGCCCGAACCACACTTCCCCACTACAGCAGACACTCTCCTCCAACACCAGACTACCAACAACAGCCACCACAACCTGCACCAAGGCACCCACCCTTTGGCCCTTGCCATCCATACGGCTCTCCCACCAACACTTCCCTCCTCCTTTTCCTCCCCTCCTCCTTTTTTTGACAGCCCTGACCACACTTCCCCACTACAGCAGACACTCTCCTCCAACACCGGACTACCAACAACAGCCACCACAACCTGACCCAAGGCACCCACCCTTTTGCCCTTGCCATCCATACGGCTCTCCCACCAACACTTCCCTCCTCCTTTTCCTCCCCTCCTCCTACTTTCAACAGCCCGAACCACACTTCCCCACTACAGCAGACACTCTCCTCCAACACCGGACTACCAACAACAGCCACCACAACCTGCACCAAGGCACCCACCCTTTGGCCCTTGCCATCCATACGGCTCTCCCACCAACACTTCCCTCATCCTTTTCCTCCCCTCCTCCTACTTTCAACAGCCCGAACCACACTTCCCCACTACAGCAGACACTCTCCTCCAACACCGGACTACCAACAACAGCCACCACAACCTGCACCAAGGCACCCACCCTTTGGCCCTTGCCATCCATACGGCTCTCCCACCAACACTTCCCTCCTCCTTTTCCTCCCCTCCTCCTACTTTCAACAGCCCGAACCACACTTCCCCACTACAGCAGACACTCTCCTCCAACACCGGACTACCAACAACAGCCACCACAACCTGCACCAAGGCACCCAACCTTTGGCCCTTGCCATCCATACGGCTCTCCCACCAACACTTCCCTCCTCCTTTTCCTCCCCTCCTCCGACTTTCAACAGCCCGAACCACACTTCCCCACTACAGCAGACACTCTCCTCCAACACCGGACTACCAACAACAGCCACCACAACCTGACCCAAGGCACCCACCCTTTGGCCCTTGCCATCCATACGGCTCTCCCACCAACACTTCCCTCCTCCTTTTCCTCCCCTCCTCCGACTTTCAACAGCCCTGACCACACTTCCCCACTACAGCAGACACTCTCCTCCAACACCGGACTACCAACAACAGCCACCACAACCTGACCCAAGGCACCCACCCTTTGGCCCTTGCCATCCATACGGCTCTCCCACCAACACTTCCCTCCTCCTTTTCCTCCCCTCCTCCGACTTTCAACAGCCCGAACCACACTTCCCCACTACAGCAGACACTCTCCTCCAACACCAGACTACCAACAACAGCCACCACAACCTGACCCAAGGCACCCACCCTTTGGCCCTTGCCATCCATACCGCTCTCCCACCAACACTTCCCTCCTCCTTTTCCTCCCCTCCTCCGACTTTCAACAGCCCGAACCACACTTCCCCACTACAGCAGACACTCTCCTCCAACACCCAACTACCAACAACAGCCACCACAACCTGCACCAAGGCACCCACCCTTTGGCCCTTGCCATCCATACGGCTCTCCCACCAACACTTCCCTCCTCCTTTTCCTCCCCTCCTCCTACTTTCAACAGCCCGAACCACACTTCCCCACTACAGCAGACACTCTCCTCCAACACCGGACTACCAACAACAGCCACCACAACCTGCACCAAGGCACCCACCCTTTGGCCCTTGCCATCCATACGGCTCTCCCACCAACACTTCCCTCCTCCTTTTCCTCCCCTCCTCCTACTTTCAACAGCCCGAACCACACTTCCCCACTACAGCAGACACTCTCCTCCAACACCGGACTACCAACAACAGCCACCACAACCTGACCCAAGGCACCCACCCTTTGGCCCTTGCCATCCATACGGCTCTCCCACCAACACTTCCCTCCTCCTTTTCCTCCCCTCCTCCGACTTTCAACAGCCCTGACCACACTTCCCCACTACAGCAGACACTCTCCTCCAACACCGGACTACCAACAACAGCCACCACAACCTGACCCAAGGCACCCACCCTTTGGCCCTTGCCATCCATACGGCTCTCCCACCAACACTTCCCTCCTCCTTTTCCTCCCCTCCTCCGACTTTCAACAGCCCGAACCACACTTCCCCACTACAGCAGACACTCTCCTCCAACACCAGACTACCAACAACAGCCACCACAACCTGACCCAAGGCACCCACCCTTTGGCCCTTGCCATCCATACCGCTCTCCCACCAACACTTCCCTCCTCCTTTTCCTCCCCTCCTCCGACTTTCAACAGCCCTGACCACACTTCCCCACTACAGCAGACACTCTCCTCCAACACCCAACTACCAACAACAGCCACCACAACCTGCACCAAGGCACCCACCCTTTGGCCCTTGCCATCCATACGGCTCTCCCACCAACACTTCCCTCCTCCTTTTCCTCCCCTCCTCCTACTTTCAACAGCCCGAACCACACTTCCCCACTACAGCAGACACTCTCCTCCAACACCGGACTACCAACAACAGCCACCACAACCTGCACCAAGGCACCCACCCTTTGGCCCTTGCCATCCATACGGCTCTCCCACCAACACTTCCCTCCTCCTTTTCCTCCCCTCCTCCTACTTTCAACAGCCCGAACCACACTTCCCCACTACAGCAGACACTCTCCTCCAACACCGGACTACCAACAACAGCCACCACAACCTGACCCAAGGCACCCACCCTTTGGCCCTTGCCATCCATACGGCTCTCCCACCAACACTTCCCTCCTCCTTTTCCTCCCCTCCTCCTGTTTTTGACAGCCCTGACCACACTTCCCCACTACAGCAGACACTCTCCTCCAACACCGGACTACCAACAACAGCCACCACAACCTGACCCAAGGCACCCACCCTTTGGCCCTGGCCATCCATACGGCTCTCCCACCAACACTTCCCTCCTCCTTTTCCTCCCCTTCTCCTACTTTCAACAGCCCGAACCACACTTCCCCACTACAGCAGACACTCTCCTCCAACACCGGACTACCAACAACAGCCACCACAACCTGCACCAAGGCACCCACCCTTTGGCCCTTGCCATCCATACGGCTCTCCCACCAACACTTCCCTCCTCCTTTTCCTCCCCTCCTCCTACTTTCAACAGCCCGAACCACACTTCCCCACTACAGCAGACACTCTCCTCCAACACCCAACTACCAACAACAGCCACCACAACCTGACCCAAGGCACCCACCCTTTTGGCACTGGCATGCACACGGCTCTCCCACCAACACTTCCCTCCTCCTTTTCCTCCCCTCCGCCTACTTTCAACAGCCCTGACCACACTTCCCCACTACAGCAGACACTCTCCTCCAACACCCAACTACCAACAACAGCCACCACAACCTGACCCAAGGCACCCACCCTTTGGCCCTTGCCATCCATACGGCTCTCCCACCAACACTTCCCTCCTCCTTTTCCTCCCCTCCTCCGACTTTCAACAGCCCGAACCACACTTCCCCACTACAGCAGACACTCTCCTCCAACACCGGACTACCAACAACAGCCACCACAACCTGCACCAAGGCACCCACCCTTTTGGCACTGGCATGCACACGGCTCTCCCACCAACACTTCCCTCCTCCTTTTCCTCCCCTCCTCCGACTTTCAACAGCCCGAACCACACTTCCCCACTACAGCAGACACTCTCCTCCAACACCCAACTACCAACAACAGCCACCACAACCTGACCCAAGGCACCCACCCTTTTGGCACTGGCATGCACACGGCTCTCCAACCAACACTTCCCTCCTCCTTTTCCTCCCCTCCTCCTACTTTCAACAGCCCGAACCACACTTCCCCACTACAGCAGACACTCTCCTCCAACACCCAACTACCAACAACAGCCACCACAACCTGCACCAAGGCACCCACCCTTTGGCCCTTGCCATCCATACGGCTCTCCCACCAACACTTCCCTCCTCCTTTTCCTCCCCTCCTCCTACTTTCAACAGCCCGAACCACACTTCCCCACTACAGCAGACACTCTCCTCCAACACCGGACTACCAACAACAGCCACCACAACCTGCACCAAGGCACCCACCCTTTGGCCCTTGCCATCCATACGGCTCTCCCACCAACACTTCCCTCCTCCTTTTCCTCCCCTCCTCCTACTTTCAACAGCCCGAACCACACTTCCCCACTACAGCAGACACTCTCCTCCAACACCGGACTACCAACAACAGCCACCACAACCTGCACCAAGGCACCCACCCTTTGGCCCTTGCCATCCATACGGCTCTCCCACCAACACTTCCCTCCTCCTTTTCCTCCCCTCCTCCGACTTTCAACAGCCCTGACCACACTTCCCCACTACAGCAGACACTCTCCTCCAACACCGGACTACCAACAACAGCCACCACAACCTGACCCAAGGCACCCACCCTTTGGCCCTTGCCATCCATACGGCTCTCCCACCAACACTTCCCTCCTCCTTTTCCTCCCCTCCTCCTACTTTCAACAGCCCGAACCACACTTCCCCACTACAGCAGACACTCTCCTCCAACACCCAACTACCAACAACAGCCACCACAACCTGACCCAAGGCCCCACCCCCTTTTGACACTGGCATGCACACGGCTCTCCCACCAACACTTCCCTCCTCCTTTTCCTCCCCTCCTCCTACTTTCAACAGCCCTGACCACACTTCCCCACTACAGCAGACACTCTCCTCCAACACCGGACCACCAACAACAGCCACCACAACCTGACCCAAGGCACCCACCCTTTTGCCCTTGCCATCCATACGGCTCTCCCACCAACACTTCCCTCCTCCTTTTCCTCCCCTCCTCCTGTTTTTAACAGCCCTGACCACACTTCCCCACTACAGCAGACACTCTCCTCCAACACCGGACTACCAACAACAGCCACCACAACCTGACCCAAGGCACCCACCCTTTGGCCCTTGCCATCCATACGGCTCTCCCACCAACACTTCCCTCCTCCTTTTCCTCCCCTCCTCCTACTTTCAACAGCCCGAACCACACTTCCCCACTACAGCAGACACTCTCCTCCAACACCGGACCACCAACAACAGCCACCACAACCTGCACCAAGGCACCCACCCTTTGACCCTGGCCATCCATACGGCTCTCCTACCAACACTTCCCTCCTCCTTTTCCTCCCCTCCTCCTACTTTCAACAGCCCGAACCACACTTCCCCACTACAGCAGACACTCTCCTCCAACACCGGACTACCAACAACAGCCACCACAACCTGCACCAAGGCACCCACCCTTTTGGCACTGGCATGCACACGGCTCTCCCACCAACACTTCCCTCCTCCTTTTCCTCCCCTCCTCCTACTTTCAACAGCCCTGACCACACTTCCCCACTACAGCAGACACTCTCCTCCAACACCGGACTACCAACAACAGCCACCACAACCTGACCCAAGGCACCCACCCTTTTGCCCTTGCCATCCATACGGCGCTCCCACCAACACTTCCCTCCTCCTTTTCCTCCCCTCCTCCTACTTTCAACAGCCCGAACCACACTTCCCCACTACAGCAGACACTCTCCTCCAACACCGGACCACCAACAACAGCCACCACAACCTGACCCAAGGCACCCACCCTTTGGCCCTTGCCATCCATACGGCTCTCCCACCAACACTTCCCTCCTCCTTTTCCTCCCCTCCTCCTGTTCTTAACAGCCCTGACCACACTTCCCCACTACAGCAGACACTCTCCTCCAACACCGGACTACCAACAACAGCCACCACAACCTGACCCAAGGCACCCACCCTTTGGCCCTTGCCATCCATACGGCTCTCCCACCAACACTTCCCTCCTCCTTTTCCTCCCCTCCTCCTGTTTTTGACAGCCCGAACCACACTTCCCCACTACAGCAGACACTCTCCTCCAACACCGGACTACCAACAACAGCCACCACAACCTGACCCAAGGCACCCACCCTTTTGGCACTGGCATGCACACGACTCTCCCACCAACACTTCCCTCCTCCTTTTCCTCCCCTCCTCCGACTTTCAACAGCCCGAACCACACTTCCCCACTACAGCAGACACTCTCCTCCAACACCCAACTACCAACAACAGCCACCACAACCTGCACCAAGGCACCCACCCTTTTGGCACTGGCATGCACACGGCTCTCCCACCAACACTTCCCTCCTCCTTTTCCTCCCCTCCTCCTACTTTCAACAGCCCGAACCACACTTCCCCACTACAGCAGACACTCTCCTCCAACACCGGACTACCAACAACAGCCACCACAACCTGACCCAAGGCACCCACCCTTTTGCCCTTGCCATCCATACGGCGCTCCCACCAACACTTCCCTCCTCCTTTTCCTCCCCTCCTCCGACTTTCAACAGCCCGAACCACACTTCCCCACTACAGCAGACACTCTCCTCCAACACCCAACTACCAACAACAGCCACCACAACCTGCACCAAGGCACCCACCCTTTGGCCCTTGCCATCCATACGGCTCTCCCACCAACACTTCCCTCCTCCTTTTCCTCCCCTCCTCCGACTTTCAACAGCCCTGACCACACTTCCCCACTACAGCAGACACTCTCCTCCAACACCGGACTACAAACAACAGCCACCACAACCTGCACCAAGGCACCCACCCTTTTGCCCTTGCCATCCATACGGCTCTCCCACCAACACTTCCCTCCTCCTTTTCCTCCCCTCCTCCTACTTTCAACAGCCCTGACCACACTTCCCCACTACAGCAGACACTCTCCTCCAACACCGGACTACCAACAACAACCACCACAACCTGCACCAAGGCACCCACCCTTTGGCCCTTGCCATCCATACGGCTCTCCCACCAACACTTCCCTCCTCCTTTTCCTCCCCTCCTCCTACTTTCAACAGCCCGAACCACACTTCCCCACTACAGCAGACACTCTCCTCCAACACCGGACTACCAACAACAGCCACCACAACCTGCACCAAGGCACCCACCCTTTTGCCCTTGCCATCCATACGGCTCTCCCACCAACACTTCCCTCCTCCTTTTCCTCCCCTCCTCCTACTTTCAACAGCCCGAACCACACTTCCCCACTACAGCAGACACTCTCCTCCAACACCGGACTACCAACAACAGCCACCACAACCTGCACCAAGGCACCCACCCTTTGGCCCTTGCCATCCATACGGCTCTCCCACCAACACTTCCCTCCTCCTTTTCCTCCCATCCTCCGACTTTCAACAGCCCGAACCACACTTCCCCACTACAGCAGACACTCTCCTCCAACACCGGACTACCAACAACAACCACCACAACCTGCACCAAGGCACCCACCCTTTTGGCACTGGCATGCACACGGCTCTCCCACCAACACTTCCCTCCTCCTTTTCCTCCCATCCTCCTACTTTCAACAGCCCGAACCACACTTCCCCACTACAGCAGACACTCTCCTCCAACACCGGACTACCAACAACAGCCACCACAACCTGACCCAAGGCACCCACCCTTTTGCCCTTGCCATCCATACGGCTCTCCCACCAACACTTCCCTCCTCCTTTTCCTCCCCTCCTCCGACTTTCAACAGCCCTAACCACACTTCCCCACTACAGCAGACACTCTCCTCCAACACCCAACTACCAACAACAGCCACCACAACCTGCACCAAGGCACCCACCCTTTTGCCCTTGCCATCCATACGGCTCTCCCACCAACACTTCCCTCCTCCTTTTCCTCCCCTCCTCCTACTTTCAACAGCCCGAACCACACTTCCCCACTACAGCAGACACTCTCCTCCAACACCGGACTACCAACAACAGCCACCACAACCTGACCCAAGGCACCCACCCTTTTGGCACTGGCATGCACACGGCTCTCCCACCAACACTTCCCTCCTCCTTTTCCTCCCCTCCTCCTACTTTCAACAGCCCGAACCACACTTCCCCACTACAGCAGACACTCTCCTCCAACACCGGACTACCAACAACAGCCACCACAACCTGACCCAAGGCACCCACCCTTTGGCCCTTGCCATCCATACGGCTCTCCCACCAACACTTCCCTCCTCCTTTTCCTCCCCTCCTCCTGTTTTTGACAGCCCTGACCACACTTCCCCACTACAGCAGACACTCTCCTCCAACACCGGACTACCAACAACAGCCACCACAACCTGCACCAAGGCACCCACCCTTTGGCCCTTGCCATCCATACGGCTCTCCCACCAACACTTCCCTCCTCCTTTTCCTCCCCTCCTCCTACTTTCAACAGCCCGAACCACACTTCCCCACTACAGCAGACACTCTCCTCCAACACCGGACTACCAACAACAGCCACCACAACCTGACCCAAGGCACCCACCCTTTTGCCCTTGCCATCCATACGGCTCTCCCACCAACACTTCCCTCATCCTTTTCCTCCCCTCCTCCTACTTTCAACAGCCCGAACCACACTTCCCCACTACAGCAGACACTCTCCTCCAACACCGGACTACCAACAACAGCCACCACAACCTGCACCAAGGCACCCACCCTTTGGCCCTTGCCATCCATACGGCTCTCCCACCAACACTTCCCTCCTCCTTTTCCTCCCCTCCTCCGACTTTCAACAGCCCGAACCACACTTCCCCACTACAGCAGACACTCTCCTCCAACACCGGACTACCAACAACAGCCACCACAACCTGACCCAAGGCACCCACCCTTTGGCCCTTGCCATCCATACGGCTCTCCCACCAACACTTCCCTCCTCCTTTTCCTCCCCTCCTCCTACTTTCAACAGCCCGAACCACACTTCCCCACTACAGCAGACACTCTCCTCCAACACCGGACTACCAACAACAGCCACCACAACCTGCACCAAGGCACCCACCCTTTGGCCCTTGCCATCCATACGGCTCTCCCACCAACACTTCCCTCCTCCTTTTCCTCCCCTCCTCCGACTTTCAACAGCCCGAACCACACTTCCCCACTACAGCAGACACTCTCCTCCAACACCGGACTACCAACAACAGCCACCACAACCTGACCCAAGGCACCCACCCTTTTGGCACTGGCATGCACACGGCTCTCCCACCAACACTTCCCTCCTCCTTTTCCTCCCCTCCTCCTACTTTCAACAGCCCGAACCACACTTCCCCACTACAGCAGACACTCTCCTCCAACACCCAACTACCAACAACAGCCACCACAACCTGCACCAAGGCACCCACCCTTTGGCCCTTGACATCCATACGGCTCTCCCACCAACACTTCCCTCCTCCTTTTCCTCCCCTCCTCCTACTTTCAACAGCCCGAACCACACTTCCCCACTACAGCAGACACTCTCCTCCAACACTGGACTACCAACAACAGCCACCACAACCTGACCCAAGGCACCCACATTTTTGACATTGGCATGCACACGGCTCTCCCACCAACACTTCCCTCCTCCTTTTCCTCCCCTCCTCCTACTTTCAACAGCCCGAACCACACTTCCCCACTACAGCAGACACTCTCCTCCAACACCGGACTACCAACAACAGCCACCACAACCTGACCCAAGGCACCCACCCTTTGGCCCTTGCCATCCATACGGCTCTCCCACCAACACTTCCCTCCTCCTTTTCCTCCCCTCCTCCGACTTTCAACAGCCCGAACCACACTTCCCCACTACAGCAGACACTCTCCTCCAACACCGGACTACCAACAACAGCCACCACAACCTGACCCAAGGCACCCACCCTTTTGACATTGGAATGCACACGGCTCTCCCACCAACACTTCCCTCCTCCTTTTCCTCCCCTCCTCCTATTTTCAACAGCCCGAACCACACTTCCCCACTACAGCAGACACTCTCCTCCAACACCGGAGTACCAACAACAGCCACCACAACCTGCACCAAGGCACCCACCCTTTGGCCCTTGCCATCCATACGGCTCTCCCACCAACACTTCCCTCCTCCTTTTCCTCCCCTCCTCCTACTTTCAACAGCCCGAACCACACTTCCCCACTACAGCAGACACTCTCCTCCAACACCGGACTACCAACAACAGCCACCACAACCTGACCCAAGGCACCCACCCTTTGGCCCTTGCCATCCATACGGCTCTCCCACCAACACTTCCCTCCTCCTTTTCCTCCCCTCCTCCTGTTTTTGACAGCCCTGACCACACTTCCCCACTACAGCAGACACTCTCCTCCAACACCGGACTACCAACAACAGCCACCACAACCTGACCCAAGGCACCCACCCTTTGGCCCTGGCCATCCATACGGCTCTCCCACCAACACTTCCCTCCTCCTTTTCCTCCCCTCCTCCGACTTTCAACAGCCCGAACCACACTTCCCCACTACAGCAGACACTCTCCTCCAACACCCAACTACCAACAACAGCCACCACAACCTGACCCAAGGCACCCACCCTTTGGCCCTTGACATCCATACGGCTCTCCCACCAACACTTCCCTCCTCCTTTTCCTCCCCTCCTCCGACTTTCAACAGCCCGAACCACACTTCCCCACTACAGCAGACACTCTCCTCCAACACCGGACTACCAACAACAGCCACCACAACCTGACCCAAGGCATCCACCCTTTTGCCCTTGCCATCCATACGGCTCTCCCACCAACACTTCCCTCCTCCTTTTCCTCCCCTCCTCCGACTTTCAACAGCCCGAACCACACTAATCACACTTCCCCACTACAGCAGACACTCTCCTCCAACACCGGACTACCAACAACAGCCACCACAACCTGACCCAAGGCACCCACCCTTTGGCCCTTGCCATCCATACGGCTCTCCCACCAACACTTCCCTCCTCCTTTTCCTCCCCTCCTCCTACTTTCAACAGCCCGAACCACACTTCCCCACTACAGCAGACACTCTCCTCCAACACCCAACTACCAAAAACAGCCACCACAACCTGACCCAAGGCACCCACATTTTTGACATTGGCATGCACACGGCTCTCCCACCAACACTTCCCTCCTCCTTTTCCTCCCCTCCTCCTACTTTCAACAGCCCGAACCACACTTCCCCACTACAGCAGACACTCTCCTCCAACACCCAACTACCAACAACAGCCACCACAACCTGCACCAAGGCACCCAACCTTTTGCCCTTGCCATCCATACGGCTCTCCCACCAACACTTCCCTCCTCCTTTTCCTCCCCTCCTCCTACTTTCAACAGCCCGAACCACACTTCCCCACTACAGCAGACACTCTCCTCCAACACCCAACTACCAACAACAGCCACCACAACCTGACCCAAGGCACCCACCCTTTTGGCACTGGCATGCACACGGCTCTCCCACCAACACTTCCCTCCTCCTTTTCCTCCCCTCCTCCTACTTTCAACAGCCCGAACCACACTTCCCCACTACAGCAGACACTCTCCTCCAACACCGGACCACCAACAACAGCCACCACAACCTGCACCAAGGCACCCACCCTTTGGCCCTTGCCATCCATACGGCTCTCCCACCAACACTTCCCTCCTCCTTTTCCTCCCCTCCTCCTACTTTCAACAGCCCGAACCACACTTCCCCACTACAGCAGACACTCTCTTCCAACACCCAACAACCAACAACAGCCACCACAACCTGCACCAAGGCACCCACCCTTTTGGCACTGGCATGCACACGGCTCTCCCACCAACACTTCCCTCCTCCTTTTCCTCCCCTCCTCCTACTTTCAACAGCCCGAACCACACTTCCCCACTACAGCAGACACTCTCCTCCAACACCGGACTACCAACAACAGCCACCACAACCTGACCCAAGGCACCCACCCTTTGGCCCTTGCCATCCATACGGCTCTCCCACCAACACTTCCCTCCTCCTTTTCCTCCCCTCCTCCTACTTTCAACAGCCCGAACCACACTTCCCCACTACAGCAGACACTCTCCTCCAACACCGGACTACCAACAACAGCCACCACAACCTGCACCAAGGCACCCACCCTTTGGCCCTTGCCATCCATACGGCTCTCCCACCAACACTTCCCTCCTCCTTTTCCTCCCCTCCTCCTACTTTCAACAGCCCGAACCACACTTCCCCACTACAGCAGACACTCTCCTCCAACACCCAACTACCAACAACAGCCACCACAACCTGACCCAAGGCACCCACATTTTTGACATTGGCATGCACACGGCTCTCCCACCAACACTTCCCTCCTCCTTTTCCTCCCCTCCTCCTACTTTCAACAGCCCGAACCACACTTCCCCACTACAGCAGACACTCTCCTCCAACACCGGACTACCAACAACAGCCACCACAACCTGCACCAAGGCACCCACCCTTTGGCCCTTGCCATCCATACGGCTCTCCCACCAACACTTCCCTCCTCCTTTTCCTCCCCTCCTCCTACTTTCAACAGCCCGAACCACACTTCCCCACTACAGCAGACACTCTCCTCCAACACCCAACTACCAACAACAGCCACCACAACCTGCACCAAGGCACCCACCCTTTTGGCACTGGCATGCACACGGCTCTCCCACCAACACTTCCCTCCTCCTTTTCCTCCCCTCCTCCTACTTTCAACAGCCCTGACCACACTTCCCCACTACAGCAGACACTCTCCTCCAACACCGGACCACCAACAACAGCCACCACAACCTGACCCAAGGCACCCACCCTTTGGCCCTTGCCATCCATACGGCTCTCCCACCAACACTTCCCTCCTCCTTTTCCTCCCCTCCTCCGACTTTCAACAGCCCGAACCACACTTCCCCACTACAGCAGACACTCTCCTCCAACACCAGACTACCAACAACAGCCACCACAACCTGCACCAAGGCACCCACCCTTTGGCCCTTGCCATCCATACCGCTCTCCCACCAACACTTCCCTCCTCCTTTTCCTCCCCTCCTCCTACTTTCAACAGCCCGAACCACACTTCCCCACTACAGCAGACACTCTCCTCCAACACCGGACTACCAACAACAGCCACCACAACCTGCACCAAGGCACCCACCCTTTTGCCCTTGCCATCCATACGGCTCTCCCACCAACACTTCCCTCCTCCTTTTCCTCCCCTCCTCCTACTTTCAACAGCCCGAACCACACTTCCCCACTACAGCAGACACTCTCCTCCAACACCGGACCACCAACAACAGCCACCACAACCTGCACCAAGGCACCCAACCTTTTGCCCTTGCCATCCATACGGCTCTCCCACCAACACTTCCCTCCTCCTTTTCCTCCCCTCCTCCTACTTTCAACAGCCCGAACCACACTTCCCCACTACAGCAGACACTCTCCTCCAACACCCAACTACCAACAACAGCCACCACAACCTGACCCAAGGCACCCACCCTTTTGGCACTGGCATGCACACGGCTCTCCCACCAACACTTCCCTCCTCCTTTTCCTCCCCTCCTCCTACTTTCAACAGCCCTGACCACACTTCCCCACTACAGCAGACACTCTCCTCCAACACCGGACCACCAACAACAGCCACCACAACCTGACCCAAGGCACCCACCCTTTGGCCCTTGCCATCCATACCGCTCTCCCACCAACACTTCCCTCCTCCTTTTCCTCCCCTCCTCCTACTTTCAACAGCCCGAACCACACTTCCCCACTACAGCAGACACTCTCCTCCAACACCCAACTACCAACAACAGCCACCACAACCTGACCCAAGGCACCCACCCTTTTGCCCTTGCCATCCATACGGCTCTCCCACCAACACTTCCCTCCTCCTTTTCCTCCCCTCCTCCGACTTTCAACAGCCCGAACCACACTTCCCCACTACAGCAGACACTCTCCTCCAACACCGGACCACCAACAACAGCCACCACAACCTGCACCAAGGCACCCACCCTTTGGCCCTTGCCATCCATACGGCTCTCCCACTAACACTTCCCTCCTCCTTTTCCTCCCCTCCTCCTACTTTCAACAGCCCGAACCACACTTCCCCACTACAGCAGACACTCTCTTCCAACACCGGACCACCAACAACAGCCACCACAACCTGACCCAAGGCACCCACCCTTTGGCCCTTGCCATCCATACCGCTCTCGCACCAACACTTCCCTCCTCCTTTTCCTCCCCTCCTCCTACTTTCAACAGCCCTGACCACACTTCCCCACTACAGCAGACACTCTCCTCCAACACCGGACTACCAACAACAGCCACCACAACCTGCACCAAGGCACCCACCCTTTGGCCCTTGCCATCCATACGGCTCTCCCACCAACACTTCCCTCCTCCTTTTCCTCCCATCCTCCGACTTTCAACAGCCCGAACCACACTTCCCCACTACAGCAGACACTCTCCTCCAACACCGGACTACCAACAACAGCCACCACAACCTGCACCAAGGCACCCACCCTTTGGCCCTTGCCATCCATACGGCTCTCCCAGCAACACTTCCCTCCTCCTTTTCCTCCCCTCCTCCTACTTTCAACAGCCCTAACCACACTTCCCCACTACAGCAGACACTCTCCTCCAACACCGGACTACCAACAACAGCCACCACAACCTGACCCAAGGCACCCACCCTTTGGCCCTTGCCATCCATACGGCTCTCCCACCAACACTTCCCTCCTCCTTTTCCTCCCCTCCTCCTACTTTCAACAGCCCTGACCACACTTCCCCACTACAGCAGACACTCTCCTCCAACACCCAACTACCAACAACAGCCACCACAACCTGACCCAAGGCACCCACCCTTTGGCCCTTGCCATCCATACGGCTCTCCCACCAACACTTCCCTCCTCCTTTTCCTCCCCTCCTCCTACTTTCAACAGCCCGAACCACACTTCCCCACTACAGCAGACACTCTCCTCCAACACCGGACTACCAACAACAACCACCACAACCTGACCCAAGGCACCCACCCTTTGGCCCTGGCCATCCATACGGCTCTCCCACCAACACTTCCCTCCTCCTTTTCCTCCCCTCCTCCGACTTTCAACAGCCCGAACCACACTTCCCCACTACAGCAGACACTCTCCTCCAACACCGGACTACCAACAACAGCCACCACAACCTGACCCAAGGCATCCACCCTTTGGCCCTTGCCATCCATACGGCTCTCCCACCAACACTTCCCTCCTCCTTTTCCTCCCCTCCTCCTACTTTCAACAGCCCGAACCACACTTCCCCACTACAGCAGACACTCTCCTCCAACACCGGACTACCAACAACAGCCACCACAACCTGCACCAAGGCACCCACCCTTTTGGCACTGGCATGCACACGGCTCTCCCACCAACACTTCCCTCCTCCTTTTCCTCCCCTCCTCCTACTTTCAACAGCCCGAACCACACTTCCCCACTACAGCAGACACTCTCCTCCAACACCCAACTACCAACAACAGCCACCACAACCTGCACCAAGGCACCCACCCTTTGGCCCTTGCCATCCATACGGCGCTCCCACCAACACTTCCCTCCTCCTTTTCCTCCCCTCCTCCTACTTTCAACAGCCCGAACCACACTTCCCCACTACAGCAGACACTCTCCTCCAACACCGGACCACCAACAACAGCCACCACAACCTGACCCAAGGCACCCACCCTTTGGCCCTTGCCATCCATACGGCTCTCCCACCAACACTTCCCTCCTCCTTTTCCTCCCCTCCTCCTACTTTCAACAGCCCTGACCACACTTCCCCACTACAGCAGACACTCTCCTCCAACACCCAACTACCAACAACAGCCACCACAACCTGACCCAAGGCACCCACCCTTTGGCCCTTGCCATCCATACGGCTCTCCCACCAACACTTCCCTCCTCCTTTTCCTCCCCTCCTCCTACTTTCAACAGCCCGAACCACACTTCCCCACTACAGCAGACACTCTCCTCCAACACCCAACTACCAACAACAGCCACCACAACCTGACCCAAGGCCCCACCCCCTTTTGACACTGGCATGCACACGGCTCCCCCACCAACACTTCCCTCCTCCTTTTCCTCCCCTCCTCCTACTTTCAACAGCCCTGACCACACTTCCCCACTACAGCAGACACTCTCCTCCAACACCGGACTACCAACAACAGCCACCACAACCTGCACCAAGGCACCCACCCTTTTGCCCTTGCCATCCATACGGCTCTCCCACCAACACTTCCCTCCTCCTTTTCCTCCCCTCCTCCGACTTTCAACAGCCCGAACCACACTAATCACACTTCCCCACTACAGCAGACACTCTCCTCCAACACCGGACTACCAACAACAGCCACCACAACCTGACCCAAGGCACCCACCCTTTGGCCCTTGCCATCCATACGGCTCTCCCACCAACACTTCCCTCCTCCTTTTCCTCCCCTCCTCCTACTTTCAACAGCCCGAACCACACTTCCCCACTACAGCAAACACTCTCCTCCAACACCCAACTACCAACAACAGCCACCACAACCTGACCCAAGGCACCCACATTTTTGACATTGGCATGCACACGGCTCTCCCACCAACACTTCCCTCCTCCTTTTCCTCCCCTCCTCCTACTTTCAACAGCCCGAACCACACTTCCCCACTACAGCAGACACTCTCCTCCAACACCGGACTACCAACAACAGCCACCACAACCTGCACCAAGGCACCCACCCTTTGGCCCTTGCCATCCATACGGCTCTCCCACCAACACTTCCCTCCTCCTTTTCCTCCCATCCTCCGACTTTCAACAGCCCGAACCACACTTCCCCACTACAGCAGACACTCTCCTCCAACACCGGACTACCAACAACAGCCACCACAACCTGACCCAAGGCCCCACCCCCTTTTGACACTGGCATGCACACGGCTCTCCCACCAACACTTCCCTCCTCCTTTTCCTCCCCTCCTCCTACTTTCAACAGCCCTGACCACACTTCCCCACTACAGCAGACACTCTCCTCCAACACCGGACTACCAACAACAGCCACCACAACCTGCACCAAGGCACCCACCCTTTTGCCCTTGCCATCCATACGGCTCTCCCACCAACACTTCCCTCCTCCTTTTCCTCCCCTCCTCCGACTTTCAACAGCCCGAACCACACTAATCACACTTCCCCACTACAGCAGACACTCTCCTCCAACACCGGACTACCAACAACAGCCACCACAACCTGACCCAAGGCACCCACCCTTTGGCCCTTGCCATCCATACGGCTCTCCCACCAACACTTCCCTCCTCCTTTTCCTCCCCTCCTCCTACTTTCAACAGCCCGAACCACACTTCCCCACTACAGCAGACACTCTCCTCCAACACCCAACTACCAACAACAGCCACCACAACCTGACCCAAGGCACCCACATTTTTGACATTGGCATGCACACGGCTCTCCCACCAACACTTCCCTCCTCCTTTTCCTCCCCTCCTCCTACTTTCAACAGCCCGAACCACACTTCCCCACTACAGCAGACACTCTCCTCCAACACCCAACTACCAACAACAGCCACCACAACCTGCACCAAGGCACCCAACCTTTTGCCCTTGCCATCCATACGGCTCTCCCACCAACACTTCCCTCCTCCTTTTCCTCCCCTCCTCCTACTTTCAACAGCCCGAACCACACTTCCCCACTACAGCAGACACTCTCCTCCAACACCCAACTACCAACAACAGCCACCACAACCTGACCCAAGGCACCCACCCTTTTGACACTGGCATGCACACGGCTCTCCCACCAACACTTCCCTCCTCCTTTTCCTCCCCTCCTCCTACTTTCAACAGCCCGAACCACACTTCCCCACTACAGCAGACACTCTCCTCCAACACCGGACCACCAACAACAGCCACCACAACCTGACCCAAGGCACCCACCCTTTGGCCCTTGCCATCCATACGGCTCTCCCACCAACACTTCCCTCCTCCTTTTCCTCCCCTCCTCCGACTTTCAACAGCCCGAACCACACTTCCCCACTACAGCAGACACTCTCCTCCAACACCGGACTACCAACAACAGCCACCACAACCTGCACCAAGGCACCCACCCTTTTGGCACTGGCATGCACACGGCTCTCCCACCAACACTTCCCTCCTCCTTTTCCTCCCCTCCTCCTACTTTCAACAGCCCGAACCACACTTCCCCACTACAGCAGACACTCTCCTCCAACACCGGACTACCAACAACAGCCACCACAACCTGACGCAAGGCACCCACCCTTTGGCCCTTGCCATCCATACGGCTCTCCCACCAACACTTCCCTCCTCCTTTTCCTCCCCTCCTCCTACTTTCAACAGCCCGAACCACACTTCCCCACTACAGCAGACACTCTCCTCCAACACCCAACTACCAACAACAGCCACCACAACCTGACCCAAGGCACCCACCCTTTGGCCCTTGCCATCCATACGGCTCTCCCACCAACACTTCCCTCCTCCTTTTCCTCCCCTCCTCCTGTTTTTAACAGCCCTGACCACACTTCCCCACTACAGCAGACACTCTCCTCCAACACCGGACTACCAACAACAGCCACCACAACCTGACCCAAGGCACCCACCCTTTGGCCCTTGCCATCCATACGGCTCTCCCACCAACACTTCCCTCCTCCTTTTCCTCCCCTCCTCCTACTTTCAACAGCCCGAACCACACTTCCCCACTACAGCAGACACTCTCCTCCAACACCCAACTACCAACAACAGCCACCACAACCTGACCCAAGGCACCCACATTTTTGACATTGGCATGCACACGGCTCTCCCACCAACACTTCCCTCCTCCTTTTCCTCCCCTCCTCCTACTTTCAACAGCCCGAACCACACTTCCCCACTACAGCAGACACTCTCTTCCAACACCGGACCACCAACAACAGCCACCACAACCTGCACCAAGGCACCCACCCTTTGGCCCTTGCCATCCATACCGCTCTCGCACCAACACTTCCCTCCTCCTTTTCCTCCCCTCCTCCTACTTTCAACAGCCCTGACCACACTTCCCCACTACAGCAGACACTCTCCTCCAACACCGGACTACCAACAACAGCCACCACAACCTGACCCAAGGCACCCACCCTTTTGGCACTGGCATGCACACGGCTCTCCCACCAACACTTCCCTCCTCCTTTTCCTCCCCTCCTCCTACTTTCAACAGCCCGAACCACACTTCCCCACTACAGCAGACACTCTCCTCCAACACCGGACTACCAACAACAGCCACCACAACCTGACCCAAGGCACCCACCCTTTGGCCCTTGCCATCCATACGGCTCTCCCACCAACACTTCCCTCCTCCTTTTCCTCCCCTCCTCCTACTTTCAAAAGCCCTAACCACACTTCCCCACTACAGCAGACACTCTCCTCCAACACCGGACCACCAACAACAGCCACCACAACCTGACCCAAGGCACCCACCCTTTGGCCCTTGCCATCCATACGGCTCTCCCACCAACACTTCCCTCATCCTTTTCCTCCCCTCCTCCTACTTTCAACAGCCCTGACCACACTTCCCCACTACAGCAGACACTCTCCTCCAACACCCAACTACCAACAACAGCCACCACAACCTGACCCAAGGCACCCACCCTTTGGCCCTTGCCATCCATACGGCTCTCCCACCAACACTTCCCTCCTCCTTTTCCTCCCCTCCTCCTACTTTCAACAGCCCGAACCACACTTCCCCACTACAGCAGACACTCTCCTCCAACACCGGACTACCAACAACAACCACCACAACCTGACCCAAGGCACCCACCCTTTGGCCCTGGCCATCCATACGGCTCTCCCACCAACACTTCCCTCCTCCTTTTCCTCCCCTCCTCCGACTTTCAACAGCCCGAACCACACTTCCCCACTACAGCAGACACTCTCCTCCAACACCGGACTACCAACAACAGCCACCACAACCTGACCCAAGGCATCCACCCTTTTGCCCTTGCCATCCATACGGCTCTCCCACCAACACTTCCCTCCTCCTTTTCCTCCCCTCCTCCTACTTTCAACAGCCCGAACCACACTTCCCCACTACAGCAGACACTCTCCTCCAACACCGGACTACCAACAACAGCCACCACAACCTGCACCAAGGCACCCACCCTTTTGGCACTGGCATGCACACGGCTCTCCCACCAACACTTCCCTCCTCCTTTTCCTCCCCTCCTCCTACTTTCAACAGCCCGAACCACACTTCCCCACTACAGCAGACACTCTCCTCCAACACCCAACTACCAACAACAGCCACCACAACCTGCACCAAGGCACCCACCCTTTGGCCCTTGACATCCATACGGCTCTCCCACCAACACTTCCCTCCTCCTTTTCCTCCCCTCCTCCTACTTTCAACAGCCCGAACCACACTTCCCCACTACAGCAGACACTCTCCTCCAACACTGGACTACCAACAACAGCCACCACAACCTGACCCAAGGCACCCACATTTTTGACATTGGCATGCACACGGCTCTCCCACCAACACTTCCCTCCTCCTTTTCCTCCCCTCCTCCTACTTTCAACAGCCCGAACCACACTTCCCCACTACAGCAGACACTCTCCTCCAACACCGGACCACCAACAACAGCCACCACAACCTGACCCAAGGCACCCACCCTTTGGCCCTTGCCATCCATACGGCTCTCCCACCAACACTTCCCTCCTCCTTTTCCTCCCCTCCTCCTACTTTCAACAGCCCTGACCACACTTCCCCACTACAGCAGACACTCTCCTCCAACACCCAACTACCAACAACAGCCACCACAACCTGACCCAAGGCACCCACATTTTTGACATTGGCATGCACACGGCTCTCCCACCAACACTTCCCTCCTCCTTTTCCTCCCCTCCTCCTACTTTCAACAGCCCGAACCACACTTCCCCACTACAGCAGACACTCTCCTCCAACACCGGACTACCAACAACAGCCACCACAACCTGCACCAAGGCACCCACCCTTTGGCCCTTGCCATCCATATGGCGCTCCCACCAACACTTCCCTCCTCCTTTTCCTCCCCTCCTCCTACTTTCAACAGCCCGAACCACACTTCCCCACTACAGCAGACACTCTCCTCCAACACCGGACCACCAACAACAGCCACCACAACCTGACCCAAGGCACCCACATTTTTGACATTGGCATGCACACGGCTCTCCCACCAACACTTCCCTCCTCCTTTTCCTCCCCTCCTCCTACTTTCAACAGCCCGAACCACACTTCCCCACTACAGCAGACACTCTCCTCCAACACCCAACTACCAACAACAGCCACCACAACCTGCACCAAGGCACCCACCCTTTTGCCCTTGCCATCCATACGGCGCTCCCACCAACACTTCCCTCCTCCTTTTCCTCCCCTCCTCCTACTTTCAACAGCCCGAACCACACTTCCCCACTACAGCAGACACTCTCCTCCAACACCGGACCACCAACAACAGCCACCACAACCTGACCCAAGGCACCCACCCTTTGGCCCTTGCCATCCATACGGCTCTCCCACCAACACTTCCCTCCTCCTTTTCCTCCCCTCCTCCTACTTTCAACAGCCCGAACCACACTTCCCCACTACAGCAGACACTCTCCTCCAACACCGGACTACCAACAACAGCCACCACAACCTGACCCAAGGCACCCACATTTTTGACATTGGCATGCACACGGCTCTCCCACCAACACTTCCCTCCTTTTCCTCCCCTCCTCCTACTTTCAACAGCCCGAACCACACTTCCCCACTACAGCAGACACTCTCCTCCAACACCCAACTACCAACAACAGCCACCACAACCTGCACCAAGGCACCCAACCTTTTGCCCTTGCCATCCATACGGCTCTCCCACCAACACTTCCCTCCTCCTTTTCCTCCCCTCCTCCTACTTTCAACAGCCCGAACCACACTTCCCCACTACAGCAGACACTCTCCTCCAACACCCAACTACCAACAACAGCCACCACAACCTGACCCAAGGCACCCACCCTTTTGGCACTGGCATGCACACGGCTCTCCCACCAACACTTCCCTCCTCCTTTTCCTCCCCTCCTCCTACTTTCAACAGCCCGAACCACACTTCCCCACTACAGCAGACACTCTCCTCCAACACCGGACTACCAACAACAGCCACCACAACCTGCACCAAGGCACCCACCCTTTGGCCCTTGCCATCCATACGGCTCTCCCACCAACACTTCCCTCCTCCTTTTCCTCCCCTCCTCCTACTTTCAACAGCCCTGACCACACTTCCCCACTACAGCAGACACTCTCCTCCAACACCGGACTACCAACAACAGCCACCACAACCTGCACCAAGGCACCCACCCTTTGGCCCTTGCCATCCATACGGCTCTCCCACCAACACTTCCCTCCTCCTTTTCCTCCCCTCCTCCTACTTTCAACAGCCCTGACCACACTTCCCCACTACAGCAGACACTCTCCTCCAACACCGGACTACCAACAACAGCCACCACAACCTGCACCAAGGCACCCAACCTTTGGCCCTTGCCATCCATACGGCTCTCCCACCAACACTTCCCTCCTCCTTTTCCTCCCCTCCTCCTACTTTCAACAGCCCGAACCACACTTCCCCACTACAGCAGACACTCTCCTCCAACACCCAACTACCAACAACAGCCACCACAACCTGACCCAAGGCACCCACATTTTTGACATTGGCATGCACACGGCTCTCCCACCAACACTTCCCTCCTCCTTTTCCTCCCCTCCTCCTACTTTCAACAGCCCGAACCACACTTCCCCACTACAGCAGACACTCTCCTCCAACACCGGACTACCAACAACAGCCACCACAACCTGCACCAAGGCACCCACCCTTTGGCCCTTGCCATCCATACGGCGCTCCCACCAACACTTCCCTCCTCCTTTTCCTCCCCTCCTCCTACTTTCAACAGCCCGAACCACACTTCCCCACTACAGCAGACACTCTCCTCCAACACCGGACCACCAACAACAGCCACCACAACCTGACCCAAGGCACCCACCCTTTGGCCCTTGCCATCCATACGGCTCTCCCACCAACACTTCCCTCCTCCTTTTCCTCCCCTCCTCCTACTTTCAACAGCCCTGACCACACTTCCCCACTACAGCAGACACTCTCCTCCAACACCCAACTACCAACAACAGCCACCACAACCTGACCCAAGGCACCCACCCTTTGGCCCTTGCCATCCATACGGCTCTCCCACCAACACTTCCCTCCTCCTTTTCCTCCCCTCCTCCTACTTTCAACAGCCCGAACCACACTTCCCCACTACAGCAGACACTCTCCTCCAACACCGGACTACCAACAACAGCCACCACAACCTGACCCAAGGCCCCACCCCCTTTTGACACTGGCATGCACACGGCTCTCCCACCAACACTTCCCTCCTCCTTTTCCTCCCCTCCTCCTACTTTCAACAGCCCTGACCACACTTCCCCACTACAGCAGACACTCTCCTCCAACACCGGACTACCAACAACAGCCACCACAACCTGCACCAAGGCACCCACCCTTTTGCCCTTGCCATCCATACGGCTCTCCCACCAACACTTCCCTCCTCCTTTTCCTCCCCTCCTCCTGTTTTTAACAGCCCTGACCACACTTCCCCACTACAGCAGACACTCTCCTCCAACACCGGACTACCAACAACAGCCACCACAACCTGCACCAAGGCACCCACCCTTTGGCCCTTGCCATCCATACGGCTCTCCCACCAACACTTCCCTCCTCCTTTTCCTCCCCTCCTCCTACTTTCAACAGCCCGAACCACACTTCCCCACTACAGCAGACACTCTCCTCCAACACCCAACTACCAACAACAGCCACCACAACCTGCACCAAGGCACCCACCCTTTGGCCCTTGCCATCCATACGGCTCTCCCACCAACACTTCCCTCCTCCTTTTCCTCCCCTCCTCCTACTTTCAACAGCCCGAACCACACTTCCCCACTACAGCAGACACTCTCCTCCAACACCGGACTACCAACAACAGCCACCACAACCTGCACCAAGGCACCCACCCTTTTGGCACTGGCATGCACACGGCTCTCCCACCAACACTTCCCTCCTCCTTTTCCTCCCCTCCTCCTACTTTCAACAGCCCTGACCACACTTCCCCACTACAGCAGACACTCTCCTCCAACACCGGACTACCAACAACAGCCACCACAACCTGCACCAAGGCACCCACCCTTTTGCCCTTGCCATCCATACGGCGCTCCCACCAACACTTCCCTCCTCCTTTTCCTCCCCTCCTCCTACTTTCAACAGCCCGAACCACACTTCCCCACTACAGCAGACACTCTCCTCCAACACCGGACTACCAACAACAGCCACCACAACCTGCACCAAGGCACCCACCCTTTTGCCCTTGCCATCCATACGGCTCTCCCACCAACACTTCCCTCCTCCTTTTCCTCCCCTCCTCCTGTTTTTAACAGCCCTGACCACACTTCCCCACTACAGCAGACACTCTCCTCCAACACCGGACCACCAACAACAGCCACCACAACCTGACCCAAGGCACCCACCCTTTGGCCCTTGCCATCCATACGGCTCTCCCACCAACACTTCCCTCCTCCTTTTCCTCCCCTCCTCCTGTTTTTGACAGCCCAAACCACACTTCCCCACTACAGCAGACACTCTCCTCCAACACCGGACTACCAACAACAGCCACCACAACCTGACCCAAGGCACCCACCCTTTTGACACTGGCATGCACACGACTCTCCCACCAACACTTCCCTCCTCCTTTTCCTCCCCTCCTCCTAATTTCAACAGCCCGAACCACACTTCCCCACTACAGCAGACACTCTCCTCCAACACCCAACTACCAACAACAGCCACCACAACCTGACCCAAGGCACCCACCCTTTTGGCACTGGCATGCACACGGCTCTCCCACCAACACTTCCCTCCTCCTTTTCCTCCCCTCCTCCTACTTTCAACAGCCCGAACCACACTTCCCCACTACAGCAGACACTCTCCTCCAACACCGGACTACCAACAACAGCCACCACAACCTGACCCAAGGCACCCACCCTTTTGCCCTTGCCATCCATACGGCGCTCCCACCAACACTTCCCTCCTCCTTTTCCTCCCCTCCTCCTACTTTCAACAGCCCGAACCACACTTCCCCACTACAGCAGACACTCTCCTCCAACACCGGACTACCAACAACAGCCACCACAACCTGACCCAAGGCACCCACCCTTTGGCCCTTGCCATCCATACGGCTCTCCCACCAACACTTCCCTCCTCCTTTTCCTCCCATCCTCCTACTTTCAACAGCCCTGACCACACTTCCCCACTACAGCAGACACTCTCCTCCAACACCGGACTACCAACAACAGCCACCACAACCTGACCCAAGGCACCCACCCTTTGGCCCTTGCCATCCATACGGCTCTCCCACCAACACTTCCCTCCTCCTTTTCCTCCCCTCCTCCTACTTTCAACAGCCCGAACCACACTTCCCCACTACAGCAGACACTCTCCTCCAACACCGGACTACCAACAACAACCACCACAACCTGACCCAAGGCACCCACCCTTTGGCCCTTGCCATCCATACGGCTCTCCCACCAACACTTCCCTCCTCCTTTTCCTCCCCTCCTCCTACTTTCAACAGCCCGAACCACACTTCCCCACTACAGCAGACACTCTCCTCCAACACCCAACTACCAACAACAGCCACCACAACCTGCACCAAGGCACCCACCCTTTTGCCCTTGCCATCCATACGGCTCTCCCACCAACACTTCCCTCCTCCTTTTCCTCCCCTCCTCCTACTTTCAACAGCCCGAACCACACTTCCCCACTACAGCAGACACTCTCCTCCAACACCGGACCACCAACAACAGCCACCACAACCTGACCCAAGGCACCCACCCTTTGGCCCTTGCCATCCATACGGCTCTCCCACCAACACTTCCCTCCTCCTTTTCCTCCCATCCTCCGACTTTCAACAGCCCGAACCACACTTCCCCACTACAGCAGACACTCTCCTCCAACACCGGACTACCAACAACAGCCACCACAACCTGACCCAAGGCACCCACCCTTTTGGCACTGGCATGCACACGGCTCTCCCACCAACACTTCCCTCCTCCTTTTCCTCCCCTCCTCCGACTTTCAACAGCCCGAACCACACTTCCCCACTACAGCAGACACTCTCCTCCAACACCGGACTACCAACAACAGCCACCACAACCTGACCCAAGGCACCCACCCTTTGGCCCTTGCCATCCATACGGCTCTCCCACCAACACTTCCCTCCTCCTTTTCCTCCCCTCCTCCGACTTTCAACAGCCCTAACCACACTTCCCCACTACAGCAGACACTCTCCTCCAACACCGGACTACCAACAACAGCCACCACAACCTGACCCAAGGCACCCACCCTTTTGCCCTTGCCATCCATACGGCTCTCCCACCAACACTTCCCTCCTCCTTTTCCTCCCCTCCTCCTACTTTCAACAGCCCGAACCACACTTCCCCACTACAGCAGACACTCTCCTCCAACACCGGACTACCAACAACAGCCACCACAACCTGACCCAAGGCACCCACCCTTTTGGCACTGGCATGCACACGGCTCTCCCACCAACACTTCCCTCCTCCTTTTCCTCCCCTCCTCCTACTTTCAACAGCCCGAACCACACTTCCCCACTACAGCAGACACTCTCCTCCAACACCGGACTACCAACAACAGCCACCACAACCTGCACCAAGGCACCCACCCTTTTGGCCCTTGACATCCATACGGCTCTCCCACCAACACTTCCCTCCTCCTTTTCCTCCCCTCCTCCTACTTTCAACAGCCCTGACCACACTTCCCCACTACAGCAGACACTCTCCTCCAACACCGGACTACCAACAACAGCCACCACAACCTGACCCAAGGCACCCACCCTTTTGCCCTTGCCATCCATACGGCTCTCCCACCAACACTTCCTTCCTCCTTTTCCTCCCCTCCTCCTACTTTCAACAGCCCGAACCACACTTCCCCACTACAGCAGACACTCTCCTCCAACACCGGACTACCAACAACAGCCACCACAACCTGACCCAAGGCACCCACCCTTTTGCCCTTGCCATCCATACGGCTCTCCCACCAACACTTCCCTCATCCTTTTCCTCCCCTCCTCCTACTTTCAACAGCCCGAACCACACTTCCCCACTACAGCAGACACTCTCCTCCAACACCCAACTACCAACAACAGCCACCACAACCTGCACCAAGGCACCCACCCTTTGGCCCTTGCCATCCATACGGCTCTCCCACCAACACTTCCCTCCTCCTTTTCCTCCCCTCCTCCGACTTTCAACAGCCCGAACCACACTTCCCCACTACAGCAGACACTCTCCTCCAACACCCAACTACCAACAACAGCCACCACAACCTGCACCAAGGCACCCAACCTTTGGCCCTTGCCATCCATACGGCTCTCCCACCAACACTTCCCTCCTCCTTTTCCTCCCCTCCTCCTACTTTCAACAGCCCGAACCACACTTCCCCACTACAGCAGACACTCTCCTCCAACACCCAACTACCAACAACAGCCACCACAACCTGCACCAAGGCACCCACCCTTTGGCCCTTGCCATCCATACGGCTCTCCCACCAACACTTCCTTCCTCCTTTTCCTCCCCTCCTCCTACTTTCAACAGCCCTAACCACACTTCCCCACTACAGCAGACACTCTCCTCCAACACCGGACTACCAACAACAGCCACCACAACCTGACCCAAGGCACCCACCCTTTGGCCCTTGCCATCCATACGGCTCTCCCACCAACACTTCCCTCCTCCTTTTCCTCCCCTCCTCCTACTTTCAACAGCCCGAACCACACTTCCCCACTACAGCAGACACTCTCCTCCAACACCAGACTACCAACAACAGCCACCACAACCTGACCCAAGGCACCCACCCTTTGGCCCTTGCCATCCATACCGCTCTCCCACCAACACTTCCCTCCTCCTTTTCCTCCCCTCCTCCTACTTTCAACAGCCCGAACCACACTTCCCCACTACAGCAGACACTCTCCTCCAACACCCAACTACCAACAACAGCCACCACAACCTGCACCAAGGCACCCACCCTTTGGCCCTTGACATCCATACGGCTCTCCCACCAACACTTCCCTCCTCCTTTTCCTCCCCTCCTCCTACTTTCAACAGCCCGAACCACACTTCCCCACTACAGCAGACACTCTCCTCCAACACCGGACTACCAACAACAGCCACCACAACCTGCACCAAGGCACCCACCCTTTTGGCATTGGAATGCACACGGCTCTCCCACCAACACTTCCCTCCTCCTTTTCCTCCCCTCCTCCTACTTTCAACAGCCCGAACCACACTTCCCCACTACAGCAGACACTCTCCTCCAACACCGGACCACCAACAACAGCCACCACAACCTGCACCAAGGCACCCACCCTTTGGCCCTTGCCATCCATACGGCTCTCCCACCAACACTTCCCTCCTCCTTTTCCTCCCCTCCTCCTACTTTCAACAGCCCGAACCACACTTCCCCACTACAGCAGACACTCTCCTCCAACACCGGACTACCAACAACAGCCACCACAACCTGACCCAAGGCACCCACCCTTTGGCCCTTGCCATCCATACGGCTCTCCCACCAACACTTCCCTCCTCCTTTTCCTCCCCTCCTCCTGTTTTTGACAGCCCTGACCACACTTCCCCACTACAGCAGACACTCTCCTCCAACACCGGACTACCAACAACAGCCACCACAACCTGACCCAAGGCACCCACCCTTTGGCCCTGGCCATCCATACGGCTCTCCCACCAACACTTCCCTCCTCCTTTTCCTCCCCTTCTCCTACTTTCAACAGCCCGAACCACACTTCCCCACTACAGCAGACACTCTCCTCCAACACCGGACTACCAACAACAGCCACCACAACCTGACCCAAGGCACCCACCCTTTGGCCCTTGCCATCCATACGGCTCTCCCACCAACACTTCCCTCCTCCTTTTCCTCCCCTCCTCCTACTTTCAACAGCCCGAACCACACTTCCCCACTACAGCAGACACTCTCCTCCAACACCCAACTACCAACAACAGCCACCACAACCTGACCCAAGGCACCCACCCTTTTGGCACTGGCATGCACACGGCTCTCCCACCAACACTTCCCTCCTCCTTTTCCTCCCCTCCGCCTACTTTCAACAGCCCTGACCACACTTCCCCACTACAGCAGACACTCTCCTCCAACACCGGACTATCAACAACAGCCACCACAACCTGCACCAAGGCACCCACCCTTTGGCCCTTGCCATCCATACGGCTCTCCCACCAACACTTCCTTCCTCCTTTTCCTCCCCTCCTCCTACTTTCAACAGCCCTGACCACACTTCCCCACTACAGCAGACACTCTCCTCCAACACCGGACTACCAACAACAGCCACCACAACCTGCACCAAGGCACCCACCCTTTTGCCCTTGCCATCCATACGGCTCTCCCACCAACACTTCCCTCCTCCTTTTCCTCCCCTCCTCCGACTTTCAACAGCCCGAACCACACTTCCCCACTACAGCAGACACTCTCCTCCAACACCCAACTACCAACAACAGCCACCACAACCTGACCCAAGGCACCCACCCTTTGGCCCTTGCCATCCCTACCGCTCTCCCACCAACACTTCCCTCATCCTTTTCCTCCCCTCCTCCTACTTTCAACAGCCCGAACCACACTTCCCCACTACAGCAGACACTCTCCTCCAACACCCAACTACCAACAACAGCCACCACAACCTGACCCAAGGCACCCACCCTTTTGCCCTTGCCATCCATACGGCTCTCCCACCAACACTTCCCTCCTCCTTTTCCTCCCCTCCTCCTACTTTCAACAGCCCTGACCACACTTCCCCACTACAGCAGACACTCTCCTCCAACACCGGACTACCAACAACAGCCACCACAACCTGCACCAAGGCACCCACCCTTTTGCCCTTGCCATCCATACGGCTCTCCCACCAACACTTCCCTCCTCCTTTTCCTCCCCTCCTCCTACTTTCAACAGCCCGAACCACACTTCCCCACTACAGCAGACACTCTCCTCCAACACCGGACTACCAACAACAGCCACCACAACCTGCACCAAGGCACCCACCCTTTGGCCCTTGCCATCCATACGGCTCTCCCACCAACACTTCCCTCCTCCTTTTCCTCCCCTCCTCCTACTTTCAACAGCCCTGACCACACTTCCCCACTACAGCAGACACTCTCCTCCAACACCGGACTACCAACAACAGCCACCACAACCTGACCCAAGGCACCCACCCTTTGGCCCTTGCCATCCATACGGCTCTCCCACCAACACTTCCCTCCTCCTTTTCCTCCCCTCCTCCTGTTTTTGACAGCCCAAACCACACTTCCCCACTACAGCAGACACTCTCCTCCAACACCGGACTACCAACAACAGCCACCACAACCTGACCCAAGGCACCCACCCTTTTGACACTGGCATGCACACGACTCTCCCACCAACACTTCCCTCCTCCTTTTCCTCCCCTCCTCCTAATTTCAACAGCCCGAACCACACTTCCCCACTACAGCAGACACTCTCCTCCAACACCCAACTACCAACAACAGCCACCACAACCTGACCCAAGGCACCCACCCTTTTGGCACTGGCATGCACACGGCTCTCCCACCAACACTTCCCTCCTCCTTTTCCTCCCCTCCTCCTACTTTCAACAGCCCGAACCACACTTCCCCACTACAGCAGACACTCTCCTCCAACACCGGACTACCAACAACAGCCACCACAACCTGACCCAAGGCACCCACACTTTTGCCCTTGCCATCCATACAGCGCTCCCACCAACACTTCCCTCCTCCTTTTCCTCCCCTCCTCCTACTTTCAACAGCCCGAACCACACTTCCCCACTACAGCAGACACTCTCCTCCAACACCGGACTACCAACAACAGCCACCACAACCTGACCCAAGGCACCCACCCTTTGGCCCTTGCCATCCATACGGCTCTCCCACCAACACTTCCCTCCTCCTTTTCCTCCCCTCCTCCTACTTTCAACAGCCCTGACCACACTTCCCCACTACAGCAGACACTCTCCTCCAACACCGGACTACCAACAACAGCCACCACAACCTGACCCAAGGCACCCACCCTTTGGCCCTTGCCATCCATACGGCTCTCCCACCAACACTTCCCTCCTCCTTTTCCTCCCCTCCTCCGACTTTCAACAGCCCGAACCACACTTCCCCACTACAGCAGACACTCTCCTCCAACACCGGACTACCAACAACAACCACCACAACCTGCACCAAGGCACCCACCCTTTGGCCCTTGCCATCCATACGGCTCTCCCACCAACACTTCCCTCCTCCTTTTCCTCCCCTCCTCCTACTTTCAACAGCCCGAACCACACTTCCCCACTACAGCAGACACTCTCCTCCAACACCGGACTACCAACAACAGCCACCACAACCTGACCCAAGGCACCCACCCTTTTGCCCTTGCCATCCATACGGCTCTCCCACCAACACTTCCCTCCTCCTCTTCCTCCCCTCCTCCTACTTTCAACAGCCCGAACCACACTTCCCCACTACAGCAGACACTCTCCTCCAACACCGGACCACCAACAACAGCCACCACAACCTGACCCAAGGCACCCACCCTTTGGCCCTTGCCATCCATACGGCTCTCCCACCAACACTTCCCTCCTCCTTTTCCTCCCATCCTCCGACTTTCAACAGCCCGAACCACACTTCCCCACTACAGCAGACACTCTCCTCCAACACCGGACTACCAACAACAGCCACCACAACCTGCACCAAGGCACCCACCCTTTTGGCACTGGCATGCACACGGCTCTCCCACCAACACTTCCCTCCTCCTTTTCCTCCCCTCCTCCGACTTTCAACAGCCCGAACCACACTTCCCCACTACAGCAGACACTCTCCTCCAACACCGGACTACCAACAACAGCCACCACAACCTGACCCAAGGCACCCACCCTTTGGCCCTTGCCATCCATACGGCTCTCCCACCAACACTTCCCTCCTCCTTTTCCTCCCCTCCTCCGACTTTCAACAGCCCTAACCACACTTCCCCACTACAGCAGACACTCTCCTCCAACACCCAACTACCAACAACAGCCACCACAACCTGACCCAAGGCACCCACCCTTTTGCCCTTGCCATCCATACGGCTCTCCCACCAACACTTCCCTCCTCCTTTTCCTCCCCTCCTCCTACTTTCAACAGCCCGAACCACACTTCCCCACTACAGCAGACACTCTCCTCCAACACCCAACTACCAACAACAGCCACCACAACCTGACCCAAGGCACCCACCCTTTTGGCACTGGCATGCACACGGCTCTCCCACCAACACTTCCCTCCTCCTTTTCCTCCCCTCCTCCTACTTTCAACAGCCCGAACCACACTTCCCCACTACAGCAGACACTCTCCTCCAACACCGGACTACCAACAACAGCCACCACAACCTGCACCAAGGCACCCACCCTTTTGGCCCTTGACATCCATACGGCTCTCCCACCAACACTTCCCTCCTCCTTTTCCTCCCCTCCTCCTACTTTCAACAGCCCTGACCACACTTCCCCACTACAGCAGACACTCTCCTCCAACACCGGACTACCAACAACAGCCACCACAACCTGACCCAAGGCACCCACCCTTTGGCCCTTGCCATCCATACGGCTCTCCCACCAACACTTCCTTCCTCCTTTTCCTCCCCTCCTCCTACTTTCAACAGCCCGAACCACACTTCCCCACTACAGCAGACACTCTCCTCCAACACCGGACTACCAACAACAGCCACCACAACCTGACCCAAGGCACCCACCCTTTTGCCCTTGCCATCCATACGGCTCTCCCACCAACACTTCCCTCCTCCTTTTCCTCCCCTCCTCCTACTTTCAACAGCCCGAACCACACTTCCCCACTACAGCAGACACTCTCCTCCAACACCCAACTACCAACAACAGCCACCACAACCTGACCCAAGGCACCCACATTTTTGACATTGGCATGCACACGGCTCTCCCACCAACACTTCCCTCCTCCTTTTCCTCCCCTCCTCCTACTTTCAACAGCCCGAACCACACTTCCCCACTACAGCAGACACTCTCCTCCAACACCCAACTACCAACAACAGCCACCACAACCTGACCCAAGGCACCCACCCTTTTGGCACTGGCATGCACACGGCTCTCCCACCAACACTTCCCTCCTCCTTTTCCTCCCCTCCTCCTACTTTCAACAGCCCGAACCACACTTCCCCACTACAGCAGACACTCTCCTCCAACACCGGACTACCAACAACAGCCACCACAACCTGACCCAAGGCACCCACACTTTTGCCCTTGCCATCCATACAGCGCTCCCACCAACACTTCCCTCCTCCTTTTCCTCCCCTCCTCCTACTTTCAACAGCCCGAACCACACTTCCCCACTACAGCAGACACTCTCCTCCAACACCGGACTACCAACAACAGCCACCACAACCTGACCCAAGGCACCCACCCTTTGGCCCTTGCCATCCATACGGCTCTCCCACCAACACTTCCCTCCTCCTTTTCCTCCCCTCCTCCTACTTTCAACAGCCCTGACCACACTTCCCCACTACAGCAGACACTCTCCTCCAACACCGGACTACCAACAACAGCCACCACAACCTGACCCAAGGCACCCACCCTTTGGCCCTTGCCATCCATACGGCTCTCCCACCAACACTTCCCTCCTCCTTTTCCTCCCCTCCTCCGACTTTCAACAGCCCGAACCACACTTCCCCACTACAGCAGACACTCTCCTCCAACACCGGACTACCAACAACAACCACCACAACCTGCACCAAGGCACCCACCCTTTGGCCCTTGCCATCCATACGGCTCTCCCACCAACACTTCCCTCCTCCTTTTCCTCCCCTCCTCCTACTTTCAACAGCCCGAACCACACTTCCCCACTACAGCAGACACTCTCCTCCAACACCGGACTACCAACAACAGCCACCACAACCTGACCCAAGGCACCCACCCTTTTGCCCTTGCCATCCATACGGCTCTCCCACCAACACTTCCCTCCTCCTCTTCCTCCCCTCCTCCTACTTTCAACAGCCCGAACCACACTTCCCCACTACAGCAGACACTCTCCTCCAACACCGGACCACCAACAACAGCCACCACAACCTGACCCAAGGCACCCACCCTTTGGCCCTTGCCATCCATACGGCTCTCCCACCAACACTTCCCTCCTCCTTTTCCTCCCATCCTCCGACTTTCAACAGCCCGAACCACACTTCCCCACTACAGCAGACACTCTCCTCCAACACCGGACTACCAACAACAGCCACCACAACCTGCACCAAGGCACCCACCCTTTTGGCACTGGCATGCACACGGCTCTCCCACCAACACTTCCCTCCTCCTTTTCCTCCCCTCCTCCGACTTTCAACAGCCCGAACCACACTTCCCCACTACAGCAGACACTCTCCTCCAACACCGGACTACCAACAACAGCCACCACAACCTGACCCAAGGCACCCACCCTTTGGCCCTTGCCATCCATACGGCTCTCCCACCAACACTTCCCTCCTCCTTTTCCTCCCCTCCTCCGACTTTCAACAGCCCTAACCACACTTCCCCACTACAGCAGACACTCTCCTCCAACACCCAACTACCAACAACAGCCACCACAACCTGACCCAAGGCACCCACCCTTTTGCCCTTGCCATCCATACGGCTCTCCCACCAACACTTCCCTCCTCCTTTTCCTCCCCTCCTCCTACTTTCAACAGCCCGAACCACACTTCCCCACTACAGCAGACACTCTCCTCCAACACCCAACTACCAACAACAGCCACCACAACCTGACCCAAGGCACCCACCCTTTTGGCACTGGCATGCACACGGCTCTCCCACCAACACTTCCCTCCTCCTTTTCCTCCCCTCCTCCTACTTTCAACAGCCCGAACCACACTTCCCCACTACAGCAGACACTCTCCTCCAACACCGGACTACCAACAACAGCCACCACAACCTGCACCAAGGCACCCACCCTTTTGGCCCTTGACATCCATACGGCTCTCCCACCAACACTTCCCTCCTCCTTTTCCTCCCCTCCTCCTACTTTCAACAGCCCTGACCACACTTCCCCACTACAGCAGACACTCTCCTCCAACACCGGACTACCAACAACAGCCACCACAACCTGACCCAAGGCACCCACCCTTTGGCCCTTGCCATCCATACGGCTCTCCCACCAACACTTCCTTCCTCCTTTTCCTCCCCTCCTCCTACTTTCAACAGCCCGAACCACACTTCCCCACTACAGCAGACACTCTCCTCCAACACCGGACTACCAACAACAGCCACCACAACCTGACCCAAGGCACCCACCCTTTTGCCCTTGCCATCCATACGGCTCTCCCACCAACACTTCCCTCCTCCTTTTCCTCCCCTCCTCCTACTTTCAACAGCCCGAACCACACTTCCCCACTACAGCAGACACTCTCCTCCAACACCCAACTACCAACAACAGCCACCACAACCTGACCCAAGGCACCCACATTTTTGACATTGGCATGCACACGGCTCTCCCACCAACACTTCCCTCCTCCTTTTCCTCCCCTCCTCCTACTTTCAACAGCCCGAACCACACTTCCCCACTACAGCAGACACTCTCCTCTAACACCGGACCACCAACAACAGCCACCACAACCTGCACCAAGGCACCCACCCTTTGGCCCTTGCCATCCATACGGCTCTCCCACCAACACTTCCCTCCTCCTTTTCCTCCCCTCCTCCGACTTTCAACAGCCCGAACCACACTTCCCCACTACAGCAGACACTCTCCTCCAACACCGGACTACCAACAACAGCCACCACAACCTGCACCAAGGCACCCAACCTTTGGCCCTTGCCATCCATACGGCTCTCCCACCAACACTTCCCTCCTCCTTTTCCTCCCCTCCTCCTACTTTCAACAGCCCGAACCACACTTCCCCACTACAGCAGACACTCTCCTCCAACACCGGACTACCAACAACAGCCACCACAACCTGCACCAAGGCACCCACCCTTTGGCCCTTGCCATCCATACGGCTCTCCCACCCACACTTCCTTCCTCCTTTTCCTCCCCTCCTCCTACTTTCAACAGCCCTAACCACACTTCCCCACTACAGCAGACACTCTCCTCCAACACCGGACTACCAACAACAGCCACCACAACCTGACCCAAGGCACCCACCCTTTGGCCCTTGCCATCCATACGGCTCTCCCACCAACACTTCCCTCCTCCTTTTCCTCCCCTCCTCCTACTTTCAACAGCCCGAACCACACTTCCCCACTACAGCAGACACTCTCCTCCAACACCGGACTACCAACAACAGCCACCACAACCTGACCCAAGGCACCCACCCTTTGGCCCTTGCCATCCATACCACTCTCACACCAACACTTCCCTCCTCCTTTTCCTCCCCTCCGCCTACTTTCAACAGCCCGAACCACACTTCCCCACTACAGCAGACACTCTCCTCCAACACCGGACTACCAACAACAGCCACCACAACCTGCACCAAGGCACCCACCCTTTTGGCACTGGCATGCACACGGCTCTCCCACCAACACTTCCCTCCTCCTTTTCCTCCCCTCCTCCTACTTTCAACAGCCCGAACCACACTTCCCCACTACAGCAGACACTCTCCTCCAACACCGGACTACCAACAACAGCCACCACAACCTGCACCAAGGCACCCACCCTTTTGGCATTGGAATGCACACGGCTCTCCCACCAACACTTCCCTCCTCCTTTTCCTCCCCTCCTCCTACTTTCAACAGCCCGAACCACACTTCCCCACTACAGCAGACACTCTCCTCCAACACCGGACCACCAACAACAGCCACCACAACCTGCACCAAGGCACCCACCCTTTGGCCCTTGCCATCCATACGGCTCTCCCACCAACACTTCCCTCCTCCTTTTCCTCCCCTCCTCCGACTTTCAACAGCCCGAACCACACTTCCCCACTACAGCAGACACTCTCCTCCAACACCGGACTACCAACAACAGCCACCACAACCTGACCCAAGGCACCCACCCTTTGGCCCTTGCCATCCATACGGCTCTCCCACCAACACTTCCCTCCTCCTTTTCCTCCCCTCCTCCTGTTTTTGACATCCCTGACCACACTTCCCCACTACAGCAGACACTCTCCTCCAACACCGGACTACCAACAACAGCCACCACAACCTGACCCAAGGCACCCACCCTTTGGCCCTGGCCATCCATACGGCTCTCCCACCAACACTTCCCTCCTCCTTTTCCTCCCCTTCTCCTACTTTCAACAGCCCGAACCACACTTCCCCACTACAGCAGACACTCTCCTCCAACACCGGACTACCAACAACAGCCACCACAACCTGACCCAAGGCACCCACCCTTTGGCCCTTGCCATCCATACGGCTCTCCCACCAACACTTCCCTCCTCCTTTTCCTCCCCTCCTCCTACTTTCAACAGCCCGAACCACACTTCCCCACTACAGCAGACACTCTCCTCCAACACCCAACTACCAACAACAGCCACCACAACCTGACCCAAGGCACCCACCCTTTTGGCACTGGCATGCACACGGCTCTCCCACCAACACTTCCCTCCTCCTTTTCCTCCCCTCCGCCTACTTTCAACAGCCCTGACCACACTTCCCCACTACAGCAGACACTCTCCTCCAACACCGGACTATCAACAACAGCCACCACAACCTGCACCAAGGCACCCACCCTTTGGCCCTTGCCATCCATACGGCTCTCCCACCAACACTTCCTTCCTCCTTTTCCTCCCCTCCTCCTACTTTCAACAGCCCTGACCACACTTCCCCACTACAGCAGACACTCTCCTCCAACACCGGACTACCAACAACAGCCACCACAACCTGCACCAAGGCACCCACCCTTTGGCCCTTGCCATCCATACGGCTCTCCCACCAACACTTCCCTCCTCCTTTTCCTCCCCTCCTCCGACTTTCAACAGCCCGAACCACACTTCCCCACTACAGCAGACACTCTCCTCCAACACCCAACTACCAACAACAGCCACCACAACCTGACCCAAGGCACCCACCCTTTGGCCCTTGCCATCCCTACCGCTCTCCCACCAACACTTCCCTCATCCTTTTCCTCCCCTCCTCCTACTTTCAACAGCCCGAACCACACTTCCCCACTACAGCAGACACTCTCCTCCAACACCCAACTACCAACAACAGCCACCACAACCTGACCCAAGGCACCCACCCTTTTGCCCTTGCCATCCATACGGCTCTCCCACCAACACTTCCCTCATCCTTTTCCTCCCCTCCTCCTACTTTCAACAGCCCGAACCACACTTCCCCACTACAGCAGACACTCTCCTCCAACACCCAACTACCAACAACAGCCACCACAACCTGCACCAAGGCACCCACCCTTTGGCCCTTGCCATCCATACGGCTCTCCCACCAACACTTCCCTCCTCCTTTTCCTCCCCTCCTCCTACTTTCAACAGCCCGAACCACACTTCCCCACTACAGCAGACACTCTCCTCCAACACCGGACTACCAACAACAGCCACCACAACCTGACCCAAGGCACCCACCCTTTGGCCCTTGCCATCCATACGGCTCTCCCACCAACACTTCCCTCCTCCTTTTCCTCCCCTCCTCCGACTTTCAACAGCCCTGACCACACTTCCCCACTACAGCAGACACTCTCCTCCAACACCGGACTACCAACAACAGCCACCACAACCTGCACCAAGGCACCCACCCTTTGGCCCTTGCCATCCATACGGCTCTCCCACCAACACTTCCCTCCTCCTTTTCCTCCCCTCCTCCTACTTTCAACAGCCCGAACCACACTTCCCCACTACAGCAGACACTCTCCTCCAACACCCAACTACCAACAACAGCCACCACAACCTGACCCAAGGCACCCACATTTTTGACATTGGCATGCACACGGCTCTCCCACCAACACTTCCCTCCTCCTTTTCCTCCCCTCCTCCTACTTTCAACAGCCCGAACCACACTTCCCCACTACAGCAGACACTCTCCTCCAACACCGGACTACCAACAACAGCCACCACAACCTGACCCAAGGCACCCACCCTTTGGCCCTTGCCATCCATACGGCTCTCCCACCAACACTTCCCTCCTCCTTTTCCTCCCCTCCTCCTACTTTCAACAGCCCGAACCACACTTCCCCACTACAGCAGACACTCTCCTCCAACACCCAACTACCAACAACAGCCACCACAACCTGACCCAAGGCACCCACCCTTTTGGCACTGGCATGCACACGGCTCTCCCACCAACACTTCCCTCCTCCTTTTCCTCCCCTCCTCCTACTTTCAACAGCCCTGACCACACTTCCCCACTACAGCAGACACTCTCCTCCAACACCGGACCACCAACAACAGCCACCACAACCTGACCCAAGGCACCCACCCTTTGGCCCTTGCCATCCATACGGCTCTCCCACCAACACTTCCCTCCTCCTTTTCCTCCCCTCCTCCTACTTTCAACAGCCCGAACCACACTTCCCCACTACAGCAGACACTCTCCTCCAACACCGGACTACCAACAACAGCCACCACAACCTGCACCAAGGCACCCACCCTTTTGGCACTGGCATGCACACGGCTCTCCCACCAACACTTCCCTCCTCCTTTTCCTCCCCTCCTCCTACTTTCAACAGCCCGAACCACACTTCCCCACTACAGCAGACACTCTCCTCCAACACCGGACTACCAACAACAGCCACCACAACCTGACCGAAGGCACCCACATTTTTGACATTGGCATGCACACGGCTCTCCCACCAACACTTCCCTCCTCCTTTTCCTCCCATCCTCCTACTTTCAACAGCCCGAACCACACTTCCCCACTACAGCAGACACTCTCCTCCAACACCGGACTACCAACAACAGCCACCACAACCTGCACCAAGGCACCCACCCTTTTGCCCTTGCCATCCATACGGCTCTCCCACCAACACTTCCCTCCTCCTTTTCCTCCCCTCCTCCTACTTTCAACAGCCAGAACCACACTTCCCCACTACAGCAGACACTCTCCTCCAACACCCAACTACCAACAACAGCCACCACAACCTGACCCAAGGCACCCACCCTTTGGCCCTTGCCATCCATACGGCTCTCCCACCAACACTTCCCTCCTCCTTTTCCTCCCATCCTCCGACTTTCAACAGCCCGAACCACACTTCCCCACTACAGCAGACACTCTCCTCCAACACCGGACTACCAACAACAGCCACCACAACCTGCACCAAGGCACCCACCCTTTTGGCACTGGCATGCACACGGCTCTCCCACCAACACTTCCCTCCTCCTTTTCCTCCCCTCCTCCTACTTTCAACAGCCCGAACCACACTTCCCCACTACAGCAGACACTCTCCTCCAACACCGGACTACCAACAACAGCCACCACAACCTGACCCAAGGCACCCACCCTTTTGCCCTTGCCATCCATGCGGCTCTCCCACCAACACTTCCCTCCTCCTTTTCCTCCCCTCCTCCGACTTTCAACAGCCCTAACCACACTTCCCCACTACAGCAGACACTCTCCTCCAACACCCAACTACCAACAACAGCCACCACAACCTGCACCAAGGCACCCACCCTTTGGCCCTTGCCATCCATACGGCTCTCCCACCAACACTTCCCTCCTCCTTTTCCTCCCCTCCTCCTACTTTCAACAGCCCGAACCACACTTCCCCACTACAGCAGACACTCTCCTCCAACACCGGACTACCAACAACAGCCACCACAACCTGCACCAAGGCACCCACCCTTTGGCCCTTGCCATCCATACCGCTCTCCCACCAACACTTCCCTCCTCCTTTTCCTCCCCTCCTCCTGTTTTTGACAGCCCTGACCACACTTCCCCACTACAGCAGACACTCTCCTCCAACACCGGACCACCAACAACAGCCACCACAACCTGCACCAAGGCACCCAACCTTTTGCCCTTGCCATCCATACGGCTCTCCCACCAACACTTCCCTCCTCCTTTTCCTCCCCTCCTCCGACTTTCAACAGCCCGAACCACACTTCCCCACTACAGCAGACACTCTCCTCCAACACCGGACTACCAACAACAGCCACCACAACCTGCACCAAGGCACCCAACCTTTGGCCCTTGCCATCCATACGGCTCTCCCACCAACACTTCCCTCCTCCTTTTCCTCCCCTCCTCCTACTTTCAACAGCCCGAACCACACTTCCCCACTACAGCAGACACTCTCCTCCAACACCGGACTACCAACAACAGCCACCACAACCTGCACCAAGGCACCCACCCTTTGGCCCTTGCCATCCATACGGCTCTCCCACCCACACTTCCTTCCTCCTTTTCCTCCCCTCCTCCTACTTTCAACAGCCCTAACCACACTTCCCCACTACAGCAGACACTCTCCTCCAACACCGGACTACCAACAACAGCCACCACAACCTGACCCAAGGCACCCACCCTTTGGCCCTTGCCATCCATACGGCTCTCCCACCAACACTTCCCTCCTCCTTTTCCTCCCCTCCTCCTACTTTCAACAGCCCGAACCACACTTCCCCACTACAGCAGACACTCTCCTCCAACACCAGACTACCAACAACAGCCACCACAACCTGACCCAAGGCACCCACCCTTTGGCCCTTGCCATTCATACCACTCTCACACCAACACTTCCCTCCTCCTTTTCCTCCCCTCCGCCTACTTTCAACAGCCCGAACCACACTTCCCCACTACAGCAGACACTCTCCTCCAACACCGGACTACCAACAACAGCCACCACAACCTGCACCAAGGCACCCACCCTTTTGGCACTGGCATGCACACGGCTCTCCCACCAACACTTCCCTCCTCCTTTTCCTCCCCTCCTCCTACTTTCAACAGCCCGAACCACACTTCCCCACTACAGCAGACACTCTCCTCCAACACCGGACTACCAACAACAGCCACCACAACCTGCACCAAGGCACCCACCCTTTTGGCATTGGAATGCACACGGCTCTCCCACCAACACTTCCCTCCTCCTTTTCCTCCCCTCCTCCTACTTTCAACAGCCCGAACCACACTTCCCCACTACAGCAGACACTCTCCTCCAACACCGGACCACCAACAACAGCCACCACAACCTGCACCAAGGCACCCACCCTTTGGCCCTTGCCATCCATACGGCTCTCCCACCAACACTTCCCTCCTCCTTTTCCTCCCCTCCTCCGACTTTCAACAGCCCGAACCACACTTCCCCACTACAGCAGACACTCTCCTCCAACACCGGACTACCAACAACAGCCACCACAACCTGACCCAAGGCACCCACCCTTTGGCCCTTGCCATCCATACGGCTCTCCCACCAACACTTCCCTCCTCCTTTTCCTCCCCTCCTCCTGTTTTTGACATCCCTGACCACACTTCCCCACTACAGCAGACACTCTCCTCCAACACCGGACTACCAACAACAGCCACCACAACCTGACCCAAGGCACCCACCCTTTGGCCCTGGCCATCCATACGGCTCTCCCACCAACACTTCCCTCCTCCTTTTCCTCCCCTTCTCCTACTTTCAACAGCCCGAACCACACTTCCCCACTACAGCAGACACTCTCCTCCAACACCGGACTACCAACAACAGCCACCACAACCTGACCCAAGGCACCCACCCTTTGGCCCTTGCCATCCATACGGCTCTCCCACCAACACTTCCCTCCTCCTTTTCCTCCCCTCCTCCTACTTTCAACAGCCCGAACCACACTTCCCCACTACAGCAGACACTCTCCTCCAACACCCAACTACCAACAACAGCCACCACAACCTGACCCAAGGCACCCACCCTTTTGGCACTGGCATGCACACGGCTCTCCCACCAACACTTCCCTCCTCCTTTTCCTCCCCTCCGCCTACTTTCAACAGCCCTGACCACACTTCCCCACTACAGCAGACACTCTCCTCCAACACCGGACTATCAACAACAGCCACCACAACCTGCACCAAGGCACCCACCCTTTGGCCCTTGCCATCCATACGGCTCTCCCACCAACACTTCCTTCCTCCTTTTCCTCCCCTCCTCCTACTTTCAACAGCCCTGACCACACTTCCCCACTACAGCAGACACTCTCCTCCAACACCGGACTACCAACAACAGCCACCACAACCTGCACCAAGGCACCCACCCTTTTGCCCTTGCCATCCATACGGCTCTCCCACCAACACTTCCCTCCTCCTTTTCCTCCCCTCCTCCGACTTTCAACAGCCCGAACCACACTTCCCCACTACAGCAGACACTCTCCTCCAACACCCAACTACCAACAACAGCCACCACAACCTGACCCAAGGCACCCACCCTTTGGCCCTTGCCATCCCTACCGCTCTCCCACCAACACTTCCCTCATCCTTTTCCTCCCCTCCTCCTACTTTCAACAGCCCGAACCACACTTCCCCACTACAGCAGACACTCTCCTCCAACACCCAACTACCAACAACAGCCACCACAACCTGACCCAAGGCACCCACCCTTTTGCCCTTGCCATCCATACGGCTCTCCCACCAACACTTCCCTCATCCTTTTCCTCCCCTCCTCCTACTTTCAACAGCCCGAACCACACTTCCCCACTACAGCAGACACTCTCCTCCAACACCCAACTACCAACAACAGCCACCACAACCTGCACCAAGGCACCCACCCTTTGGCCCTTGCCATCCATACGGCTCTCCCACCAACACTTCCCTCCTCCTTTTCCTCCCCTCCTCCGACTTTCAACAGCCCGAACCACACTTCCCCACTACAGCAGACACTCTCCTCCAACACCGGACTACCAACAACAGCCACCACAACCTGCACCAAGGCACCCACCCTTTGGCCCTTGCCATCCATACGGCTCTCCCACCAACACTTCCCTCCTCCTTTTCCTCCCCTCCTCCGACTTTCAACAGCCCTGACCACACTTCCCCACTACAGCAGACACTCTCCTCCAACACCGGACTACCAACAACAGCCACCACAACCTGCACCAAGGCACCCACCCTTTGGCCCTTGCCATCCATACGGCTCTCCCACCAACACTTCCCTCCTCCTTTTCCTCCCCTCCTCCTACTTTCAACAGCCCGAACCACACTTCCCCACTACAGCAGACACTCTCCTCCAACACCCAACTACCAACAACAGCCACCACAACCTGACCCAAGGCACCCACATTTTTGACATTGGCATGCACACGGCTCTCCCACCAACACTTCCCTCCTCCTTTTCCTCCCCTCCTCCTACTTTCAACAGCCCGAACCACACTTCCCCACTACAGCAGACACTCTCCTCCAACACCGGACTACCAACAACAGCCACCACAACCTGACCCAAGGCACCCACCCTTTGGCCCTTGCCATCCATACGGCTCTCCCACCAACACTTCCCTCCTCCTTTTCCTCCCCTCCTCCTACTTTCAACAGCCCGAACCACACTTCCCCACTACAGCAGACACTCTCCTCCAACACCCAACTACCAACAACAGCCACCACAACCTGACCCAAGGCACCCACCCTTTTGGCACTGGCATGCACACGGCTCTCCCACCAACACTTCCCTCCTCCTTTTCCTCCCCTCCTCCTACTTTCAACAGCCCTGACCACACTTCCCCACTACAGCAGACACTCTCCTCCAACACCGGACCACCAACAACAGCCACCACAACCTGACCCAAGGCACCCACCCTTTGGCCCTTGCCATCCATACGGCTCTCCCACCAACACTTCCCTCCTCCTTTTCCTCCCCTCCTCCTACTTTCAACAGCCCGAACCACACTTCCCCACTACAGCAGACACTCTCCTCCAACACCGGACTACCAACAACAGCCACCACAACCTGCACCAAGGCACCCACCCTTTTGGCACTGGCATGCACACGGCTCTCCCACCAACACTTCCCTCCTCCTTTTCCTCCCCTCCTCCTACTTTCAACAGCCCGAACCACACTTCCCCACTACAGCAGACACTCTCCTCCAACACCGGACTACCAACAACAGCCACCACAACCTGACCGAAGGCACCCACATTTTTGACATTGGCATGCACACGGCTCTCCCACCAACACTTCCCTCCTCCTTTTCCTCCCATCCTCCTACTTTCAACAGCCCGAACCACACTTCCCCACTACAGCAGACACTCTCCTCCAACACCGGACTACCAACAACAGCCACCACAACCTGCACCAAGGCACCCACCCTTTTGCCCTTGCCATCCATACGGCTCTCCCACCAACACTTCCCTCCTCCTTTTCCTCCCCTCCTCCTACTTTCAACAGCCCGAACCACACTTCCCCACTACAGCAGACACTCTCCTCCAACACCCAACTACCAACAACAGCCACCACAACCTGACCCAAGGCACCCACCCTTTGGCCCTTGCCATCCATACGGCTCTCCCACCAACACTTCCCTCCTCCTTTTCCTCCCCTCCTCCTACTTTCAACAGCCCGAACCACACTTCCCCACTACAGCAGACACTCTCCTCCAACACCGGACTACCAACAACAGCCACCACAACCTGCACCAAGGCACCCACCCTTTTGGCACTGGCATGCACACGGCTCTCCCACCAACACTTCCCTCCTCCTTTTCCTCCCCTCCTCCTACTTTCAACAGCCCGAACCACACTTCCCCACTACAGCAGACACTCTCCTCCAACACCGGACTACCAACAACAGCCACCACAACCTGACCCAAGGCACCCACCCTTTTGCCCTTGCCATCCATGCGGCTCTCCCACCAACACTTCCCTCCTCCTTTTCCTCCCCTCCTCCGACTTTCAACAGCCCTAACCACACTTCCCCACTACAGCAGACACTCTCCTCCAACACCCAACTACCAACAACAGCCACCACAACCTGCACCAAGGCACCCACCCTTTGGCCCTTGCCATCCATACGGCTCTCCCACCAACACTTCCCTCCTCCTTTTCCTCCCCTCCTCCTACTTTCAACAGCCCGAACCACACTTCCCCACTACAGCAGACACTCTCCTCCAACACCGGACTACCAACAACAGCCACCACAACCTGCACCAAGGCACCCACCCTTTGGCCCTTGCCATCCATACCGCTCTCCCACCAACACTTCCCTCCTCCTTTTCCTCCCCTCCTCCTGTTTTTGACAGCCCTGACCACACTTCCCCACTACAGCAGACACTCTCCTCCAACACCGGACCACCAACAACAGCCACCACAACCTGCACCAAGGCACCCAACCTTTTGCCCTTGCCATCCATACGGCTCTCCCACCAACACTTCCCTCCTCCTTTTCCTCCCCTCCTCCTACTTTCAACAGCCCGAACCACACTTCCCCACTACAGCAGACACTCTCCTCCAACACCCAACTACCAACAACAGCCACCACAACCTGACCCAAGGCACCCACCCTTTTGGCACTGGCATGCACACGGCTCTCCCACCAACACTTCCCTCCTCCTTTTCCTCCCCTCCTCCTACTTTCAACAGCCCGAACCACACTTCCCCACTACAGCAGACACTCTCCTCCAACACCGGACTACCAACAACAGCCACCACAACCTGCACCAAGGCACCCACCCTTTGGCCCTTGCCATCCATACGGCTCTCCCACCAACACTTCCCTCCTCCTTTTCCTCCCCTCCTCCTGTTTTTGACAGCCCTGACCACACTTCCCCACTACAGCAGACACTCTCCTCCAACACCGGACTACCAACAACAGCCACCACAACCTGACCCAAGGCACCCACCCTTTTGCCCTTGCCATCCATACGGCTCTCCCACCAACACTTCCCTCCTCCTTTTCCTCCCCTCCTCCTACTTTCAACAGCCCGAACCACACTTCCCCACTACAGCAGACACTCTCCTCCAACACCGGACTACCAACAACAGCCACCACAACCTGACCCAAGGCACCCACCCTTTTGCCCTTGCCATCCATACGGCTCTCCCACCAACACTTCCCTCATCCTTTTCCTCCCCTCCTCCTACTTTCAACAGCCCGAACCACACTTCCCCACTACAGCAGACACTCTCCTCCAACACCCAACTACCAACAACAGCCACCACAACCTGCACCAAGGCACCCACCCTTTGGCCCTTGCCATCCATACGGCTCTCCCACCAACACTTCCCTCCTCCTTTTCCTCCCCTCCTCCGACTTTCAACAGCCCGAACCACACTTCCCCACTACAGCAGACACTCTCCTCCAACACCGGACTACCAACAACAGCCACCACAACCTGACCCAAGGCACCCAACCTTTGGCCCTTGCCATCCATACGGCTCTCCCACCAACACTTCCCTCCTCCTTTTCCTCCCCTCCTCCTACTTTCAACAGCCCTGACCACACTTCCCCACTACAGCAGACACTCTCCTCCAACACCGGACTACCAACAACAGCCACCACAACCTGCACCAAGGCACCCACCCTTTGGCCCTTGCCATCCATACGGCTCTCCCACCAACACTTCCCTCCTCCTTTTCCTCCCCTCCTCCTACTTTCAACAGCCCTAACCACACTTCCCCACTACAGCAGACACTCTCCTCCAACACCGGACTACCAACAACAGCCACCACAACCTGCACCAAGGCACCCACCCTTTGGCCCTTGCCATCCATACGGCTCTCCCACCAACACTTCCCTCCTCCTTTTCCTCCCCTCCTCCTACTTTCAACAGCCCGAACCACACTTCCCCACTACAGCAGACACTCTCCTCCAACACCAGACTACCAACAACAGCCACCACAACCTGACCCAAGGCACCCACCCTTTGGCCCTTGCCATCCATACCGCTCTCCCACCAACACTTCCCTCCTCCTTTTCCTCCCCTCCTCCTACTTTCAACAGCCCGAACCACACTTCCCCACTACAGCAGACACTCTCCTCCAACACCCAACTACCAACAACAGCCACCACAACCTGACCCAAGGCACCCACCCTTTGGCCCTTGCCATCCATACGGCTCTCCCACCAACACTTCCCTCCTCCTTTTCCTCCCCTCCTCCTACTTTCAACAGCCCGAACCACACTTCCCCACTACAGCAGACACTCTCCTCCAACACCGGACTACCAACAACAGCCACCACAACCTGCACCAAGGCACCCACCCTTTTGGCATTGGAATGCACACGGCTCTCCCACCAACACTTCCCTCCTCCTTTTCCTCCCCTCCTCCTACTTTCAACAGCCCGAACCACACTTCCCCACTACAGCAGACACTCTCCTCCAACACCGGACTACCAACAACAGCCACCACAACCTGACCCAAGGCACCCACCCTTTGGCCCTGGCCATCCATACGGCTCTCCCACCAACACTTCCCTCCTCCTTTTCCTCCCCTCCTCCTACTTTCAACAGCCCGAACCACACTTCCCCACTACAGCAGACACTCTCCTCCAACACCGGACTACCAACAACAGCCACCACAACCTGCACCAAGGCACCCACCCTTTGGCCCTTGCCATCCATACGGCTCTCCCACCAACACTTCCCTCATCCTTTTCCTCCCCTCCTCCTACTTTCAACAGCCCGAACCACACTTCCCCACTACAGCAGACACTCTCCTCCAACACCGGACTACCAACAACAGCCACCACAACCTGCACCAAGGCACCCACCCTTTGGCCCTTGCCATCCATACGGCTCTCCCACCAACACTTCCCTCCTCCTTTTCCTCCCCTCCTCCTACTTTCAACAGCCCGAACCACACTTCCCCACTACAGCAGACACTCTCCTCCAACACCCAACTACCAACAACAGCCACCACAACCTGACCCAAGGCACCCACCCTTTGGCCCTTGCCATCCATACGGCTCTCCCACCAACACTTCCCTCCTCCTTTTCCTCCCCTCCTCCTGTTTTGGACAGCCCTGACCACACTTCCCCACTACAGCAGACACTCTCCTCCAACACCGGACTACCAACAACAGCCACCACAACCTGACCCAAGGCACCCACCCTTTGGCCCTTGCCATCCATACGGCTCTCCCACCAACACTTCCCTCATCCTTTTCCTCCCCTCCTCCTACTTTCAACAGCCCGAACCACACTTCCCCACTACAGCAGACACTCTCCTCCAACACCCAACTACCAACAACAGCCACCACAACCTGACCCAAGGCACCCACCCTTTTGGCACTGGCATGCACACGGCTCTCCCACCAACACTTCCCTCCTCCTTTTCCTCCCCTCCGCCTACTTTCAACAGCCCGAACCACACTTCCCCACTACAGCAGACATTCTCCTCCAACACCGGACTATCAACAACAGCCACCACAACCTGCACCAAGGCACCCACCCTTTGGCCCTTGCCATCCATACGGCTCTCCCACCAACACTTCCTTCCTCCTTTTCCTCCCCTCCTCCTACTTTCAACAGCCCTGACCACACTTCCCCACTACAGCAGACACTCTCCTCCAACACCGGACTACCAACAACAGCCACCACAACCTGCACCAAGGCACCCACCCTTTTGCCCTTGCCATCCATACGGCTCTCCCACCAACACTTCCCTCCTCCTTTTCCTCCCCTCCTCCGACTTTCAACAGCCCTGACCACACTTCCCCACTACAGCAGACACTCTCCTCCAACACCCAACTACCAACAACAGCCACCACAACCTGACCCAAGGCACCCACCCTTTGGCCCTTGCCATCCCTACCGCTCTCCCACCAACACTTCCCTCATCCTTTTCCTCCCCTCCTCCTACTTTCAACAGCCCGAACCACACTTCCCCACTACAGCAGACACTCTCCTCCAACACCGGACTACCAACAACAGCCACCACAACCTGCACCAAGACACCCACCCTTTTGCCCTTGCCATCCATACGGCTCTCCCACCAACACTTCCCTCCTCCTTTTCCTCCCCTCCTCCTACTTTCAACAGCCCGAACCACACTTCCCCACTACAGCAGACACTCTCCTCCAACACCCAACTACCAACAACAGCCACCACAACCTGACCCAAGGCACCCACCCTTTGGCCCTTGCCATCCATACGGCTCTCCCACCAACACTTCCCTCCTCCTTTTCCTCCCCTCCTCCTACTTTCAACAGCCCGAACCACACTTCCCCACTACAGCAGACACTCTCCTCCAACACCCAACTACCAACAACAGCCACCACAACCTGCACCAAGGCACCCACCCTTTTGGCACTGGCATGCACACGGCTCTCCCACCAACACTTCCCTCCTCCTTTTCCTCCCCTCCTCCTACTTTCAACAGCCCTGACCACACTTCCCCACTACAGCAGACACTCTCCTCCAACACCGGACCACCAACAACAGCCACCACAACCTGACCCAAGGCACCCACCCTTTGGCCCTTGCCATCCATACGGCTCTCCCACCAACACTTCCCTCCTCCTTTTCCTCCCCTCCTCCTACTTTCAACAGCCCGAACCACACTTCCCCACTACAGCAGACACTCTCCTCCAACACCGGACTACCAACAACAGCCACCACAACCTGCACCAAGGCACCCACCCTTTTGGCACTGGCATGCACACGGCTCTCCCACCAACACTTCCCTCCTCCTTTTCCTCCCATCCTCCTACTTTCAACAGCCCGAACCACACTTCCCCACTACAGCAGACACTCTCCTCCAACACCGGACTACCAACAACAGCCACCACAACCTGACCGAAGGCACCCACATTTTTGACATTGACATGCACACGGCTCTCCCACCAACACTTCCCTCCTCCTTTTCCTCCCCTCCTCCTACTTTCAACAGCCCGAACCACACTTCCCCACTACAGCAGACACTCTCCTCCAACACCGGACTACCAACAACAGCCACCACAACCTGCACCAAGGCACCCACCCTTTTGCCCTTGCCATCCATACGGCTCTCCCACCAACACTTCCCTCCTCCTTTTCCTCCCCTCCTCCTACTTTCAACAGCCCTGACCACACTTCCCCACTACAGCAGACACTCTCCTCCAACACCCAACTACCAACAACAGCCACCACAACCTGCACCAAGGCACCCACCCTTTGGCCCTTGCCATCCATACGGCTCTCCCACCAACACTTCCCTCCTCCTTTTCCTCCCATCCTCCGACTTTCAACAGCCCGAACCACACTTCCCCACTACAGCAGACACTCTCCTCCAACACCGGACTACCAACAACAGCCACCACAACCTGACCCAAGGCACCCACCCTTTTGGCACTGGCATGCACACGGCTCTCCCACCAACACTTCCCTCCTCCTTTTCCTCCCCTCCTCCTACTTTCAACAGCCCGAACCACACTTCCCCACTACAGCAGACACTCTCCTCCAACACCGGACTACCAACAACAGCCACCACAACCTGACCCAAGGCACCCACCCTTTTGCCCTTGCCATCCATACGGCTCTCCCACCAACACTTCCCTCCTCCTTTTCCTCCCCTCCTCCGACTTTCAACAGCCCTAACCACACTTCCCCACTACAGCAGACACTCTCCTCCAACACCCAACTACCAACAACAGCCACCACAACCTGCACCAAGGCACCCACCCTTTGGCCCTTGCCATCCATACGGCTCTCCCACCAACACTTCCCTCCTCCTTTTCCTCCCCTCCTCCGACTTTCAACAGCCCGAACCACACTTCCCCACTACAGCAGACACTCTCCTCCAACACCCAACTACCAACAACAGCCACCACAACCTGCACCAAGGCACCCACCCTTTGGCCCTTGCCATCCATACCGCTCTCCCACCAACACTTCCCTCCTCCTTTTCCTCCCCTCCTCCTGTTTTTGACAGCCCTGACCACACTTCCCCACTACAGCAGACACTCTCCTCCAACACCGGACCACCAACAACAGCCACCACAACCTGCACCAAGGCACCCAACCTTTTGCCCTTGCCATCCATACGGCTCTCCCACCAACACTTCCCTCCTCCTTTTCCTCCCCTCCTCCTACTTTCAACAGCCCGAACCACACTTCCCCACTACAGCAGACACTCTCCTCCAACACCGGACCACCAACAACAGCCACCACAACCTGACCCAAGGCACCCACCCTTTTGGCACTGGCATGCACACGGCTCTCCCACCAACACTTCCCTCCTCCTTTTCCTCCCCTCCTCCTACTTTCAACAGCCCGAACCACACTTCCCCACTACAGCAGACACTCTCCTCCAACACCGGACTACCAACAACAGCCACCACAACCTGCACCAAGGCACCCACCCTTTGGCCCTTGCCATCCATACGGCTCTCCCACCAACACTTCCCTCCTCCTTTTCCTCCCCTCCTCCTGTTTTTGACAGCCCTGACCACACTTCCCCACTACAGCAGACACTCTCCTCCAACACCGGACTACCAACAACAGCCACCACAACCTGACCCAAGGCACCCACCCTTTTGCCCTTGCCATCCATACGGCTCTCCCACCAACACTTCCCTCCTCCTTTTCCTCCCCTCCTCCTACTTTCAACAGCCCTGACCACACTTCCCCACTACAGCAGACACTCTCCTCCAACACCGGACTACCAACAACAGCCACCACAACCTGACCCAAGGCACCCACCCTTTTGCCCTTGCCATCCATACGGCTCTCCCACCAACACTTCCCTCATCCTTTTCCTCCCCTCCTCCGACTTTCAACAGCCCGAACCACACTTCCCCACTACAGCAGACACTCTCCTCCAACACCCAACTACCAACAACAGCCACCACAACCTGCACCAAGGCACGCACCCTTTGGCCCTTGCCATCCATACGGCTCTCCCACCAACACTTCCCTCCTCCTTTTCCTCCCCTCCTCCTACTTTCAACAGCCCGAACCACACTTCCCCACTACAGCAGACACTCTCCTCCAACACCCAACTACCAACAACAGCCACCACAACCTGCACCAAGGCACCCAACCTTTGGCCCTTGCCATCCATACGGCTCTCCCACCAACACTTCCCTCCTCCTTTTCCTCCCCTCCTCCTACTTTCAACAGCCCTGACCACACTTCCCCACTACAGCAGACACTCTCCTCCAACACCGGACTACCAACAACAGCCACCACAACCTGCACCAAGGCACCCACCCTTTGGCCCTTGCCATCCATACGGCTCTCCCACCAACACTTCCTTCCTCCTTTTCCTCCCCTCCTCCTACTTTCAACAGCCCTAACCACACTTCCCCACTACAGCAGACACTCTCCTCCAACACCGGACTACCAACAACAGCCACCACAACCTGACCCAAGGCACCCACCCTTTGGCCCTTGCCATCCATACGGCTCTCCCACCAACACTTCCCTCCTCCTTTTCCTCCCCTCCTCCTACTTTCAACAGCCCGAACCACACTTCCCCACTACAGCAGACACTCTCCTCCAACACCGGACTACCAACAACAGCCACCACAACCTGACCCAAGGCACCCACCCTTTTGGCATTGGAATGCACACGGCTCTCCCACCAACACTTCCCTCCTCCTTTTCCTCCCCTCCTCCTACTTTCAACAGCCCGAACCACACTTCCCCACTACAGCAGACACTCTCCTCCAACACCGGACTACCAACAACAGCCACCACAACCTGACCCAAGGCACCCACCCTTTGGCCCTTGCCATCCATACCGCTCTCCCACCAACACTTCCCTCCTCCTTTTCCTCCCCTCCTCCTACTTTCAACAGCCCGAACCACACTTCCCCACTACAGCAGACACTCTCCTCCAACACCGGACTACCAACAACAGCCACCACAACCTGCACCAAGGCACCCACCCTTTGGCCCTTGCCATCCATACGGCTCTCCCACCAACACTTCCCTCCTCCTTTTCCTCCCCTCCTCCTGTTTTTGACAGCCCTGACCACACTTCCCCACTACAGCAGACACTCTCCTCCAACACCGGACTACCAACAACAGCCACCACAACCTGACCCAAGGCACCCACCCTTTCGCCCTGGCCATCCATACGGCTCTCCCACCAACACTTCCCTCCTCCTTTTCCTCCCCTCCTCCTACTTTCAACAGCCCGAACCACACTTCCCCACTACAGCAGACACTCTCCTCCAACACCGGACTACCAACAACAGCCACCACAACCTGACCCAAGGCACCCACCCTTTGGCCCTTGCCATCCATACGGCTCTCCCACCAACACTTCCCTCATCCTTTTCCTCCCCTCCTCCTACTTTCAACAGCCCGAACCACACTTCCCCACTACAGCAGACACTCTCCTCCAACACCGGACTACCAACAACAGCCACCACAACCTGACCCAAGGCACCCACCCTTTTGGCACTGGCATGCACACGGCTCTCCCACCAACACTTCCCTCCTCCTTTTCCTCCCCTCCGCCTACTTTCAACAGCCCTGACCACACTTCCCCACTACAGCAGACACTCTCCTCCAACACCGGACTATCAACAACAGCCACCACAACCTGCACCAAGGCACCCACCCTTTGGCCCTTGCCATCCATACGGCTCTCCCACCAACACTTCCCTCCTCCTTTTCCTCCCCTCCTCCTACTTTCAACAGCCCGAACCACACTTCCCCACTACAGCAGACACTCTCCTCCAACACCCAACTACCAACAACAGCCACCACAACCTGACCCAAGGCACCCACATTTTTGACATTGGCATGCACACGGCTCTCCCACCAACACTTCCCTCCTCCTTTTCCTCCCCTCCTCCTACTTTCAACAGCCCGAACCACACTTCCCCACTACAGCAGACACTCTCCTCCAACACCGGACCACCAACAACAGCCACCACAACCTGACCCAAGGCACCCACCCTTTGGCCCTTGCCATCCATACGGCTCTCCCACCAACACTTCCCTCCTCCTTTTCCTCCCCTCCTCCTACTTTCAACAGCCCGAACCACACTTCCCCACTACAGCAGACACTCTCTTCCAACACCGGACCACCAACAACAGCCACCACAACCTGACCCAAGGCACCCACCCTTTGGCCCTTGCCATCCATACCGCTCTCGCACCAACACTTCCCTCCTCCTTTTCCTCCCCTCCTCCTACTTTCAACAGCCCTGACCACACTTCCCCACTACAGCAGACACTCTCCTCCAACACCGGACTACCAACAACAGCCACCACAACCTGCACCAAGGCACCCACCCTTTGGCCCTTGCCATCCATACGGCGCTCCCACCAACACTTCCCTCCTCCTTTTCCTCCCCTCCTCCGACTTTCAACAGCCCGAACCACACTTCCCCACTACAGCAGACACTCTCCTCCAACACCGGACTACCAACAACAGCCACCACAACCTGACCCAAGGCACCCACCCTTTGGCCCTTGCCATCCATACGGCTCTCCCACCAACACTTCCCTCCTCCTTTTCCTCCCCTCCTCCTACTTTCAACAGCCCGAACCACACTTCCCCACTACAGCAGACACTCTCCTCCAACACCGGACTACCAACAACAGCCACCACAACCTGACCCAAGGCACCCACCCTTTGGCCCTTGCCATCCATACGGCTCTCCCACCAACACTTCCCTCCTCCTTTTCCTCCCCTCCTCCTGTTTTTGACAGCCCTGACCACACTTCCCCACTACAGCAGACACTCTCCTCCAACACCGGACTACCAACAACAGCCACCACAACCTGACCCAAGGCACCCACCCTTTGGCCCTTGCCATCCATACGGCTCTCCCACCAACACTTCCCTCATCCTTTTCCTCCCCTCCTCCTACTTTCAACAGCCCGAACCACACTTCCCCACTACAGCAGACACTCTCCTCCAACACCCAACTACCAACAACAGCCACCACAACCTGACCCAAGGCACCCACCCTTTTGGCACTGGCATGCACACGGCTCTCCCACCAACACTTCCTTCCTCCTTTTCCTCCCCTCCTCCTACTTTCAACAGCCCTGACCACACTTCCCCACTACAGCAGACACTCTCCTCCAACACCGGACTACCAACAACAGCCACCACAACCTGCACCAAGGCACCCACCCTTTTGCCCTTGCCATCCATACGGCTCTCCCACCAACACTTCCCTCCTCCTTTTCCTCCCCTCCTCCGACTTTCAACAGCCCTGACCACACTTCCCCACTACAGCAGACACTCTCCTCCAACACCCAACTACCAACAACAGCCACCACAACCTGACCCAAGGCACCCACCCTTTGGCCCTTGCCATCCCTACCGCTCTCCCACCAACACTTCCCTCATCCTTTTCCTCCCCTCCTCCTACTTTCAACAGCCCGAACCACACTTCCCCACTACAGCAGACACTCTCCTCCAACACCCAACTACCAACAACAGCCACCACAACCTGACCCAAGGCACCCACCCTTTTGCCCTTGCCATCCATACGGCTCTCCCACCAACACTTCCCTCATCCTTTTCCTCCCCTCCTCCTACTTTCAACAGCCCGAACCACACTTCCCCACTACAGCAGACACTCTCCTCCAACACCCAACTACCAACAACAGCCACCACAACCTGCACCAAGGCACCCACCCTTTGGCCCTTGCCATCCATACGGCTCTCCCACCAACACTTCCCTCCTCCTTTTCCTCCCCTCCTCCTACTTTCAACAGCCCGAACCACACTTCCCCACTACAGCAGACACTCTCCTCCAACACCGGACTACCAACAACAGCCACCACAACCTGACCCAAGGCACCCACCCTTTGGCCCTTGCCATCCATACGGCTCTCCCACCAACACTTCCCTCCTCCTTTTCCTCCCCTCCTCCGACTTTCAACAGCCCTGACCACACTTCCCCACTACAGCAGACACTCTCCTCCAACACCGGACTACCAACAACAGCCACCACAACCTGCACCAAGGCACCCACCCTTTGGCCCTTGCCATCCATACGGCTCTCCCACCAACACTTCCCTCCTCCTTTTCCTCCCCTCCTCCTACTTTCAACAGCCCGAACCACACTTCCCCACTACAGCAGACACTCTCCTCCAACACCCAACTACCAACAACAGCCACCACAACCTGACCCAAGGCACCCACATTTTTGACATTGGCATGCACACGGCTCTCCCACCAACACTTCCCTCCTCCTTTTCCTCCCCTCCTCCTACTTTCAACAGCCCGAACCACACTTCCCCACTACAGCAGACACTCTCCTCCAACACCGGACTACCAACAACAGCCACCACAACCTGACCCAAGGCACCCACCCTTTGGCCCTTGCCATCCATACGGCTCTCCCACCAACACTTCCCTCCTCCTTTTCCTCCCCTCCTCCTACTTTCAACAGCCCGAACCACACTTCCCCACTACAGCAGACACTCTCCTCCAACACCCAACTACCAACAACAGCCACCACAACCTGACCCAAGGCACCCACCCTTTTGGCACTGGCATGCACACGGCTCTCCCACCAACACTTCCCTCCTCCTTTTCCTCCCCTCCTCCTACTTTCAACAGCCCTGACCACACTTCCCCACTACAGCAGACACTCTCCTCCAACACCGGACCACCAACAACAGCCACCACAACCTGACCCAAGGCACCCACCCTTTGGCCCTTGCCATCCATACGGCTCTCCCACCAACACTTCCCTCCTCCTTTTCCTCCCCTCCTCCTACTTTCAACAGCCCGAACCACACTTCCCCACTACAGCAGACACTCTCCTCCAACACCGGACTACCAACAACAGCCACCACAACCTGCACCAAGGCACCCACCCTTTTGGCACTGGCATGCACACGGCTCTCCCACCAACACTTCCCTCCTCCTTTTCCTCCCCTCCTCCTACTTTCAACAGCCCGAACCACACTTCCCCACTACAGCAGACACTCTCCTCCAACACCGGACTACCAACAACAGCCACCACAACCTGACCGAAGGCACCCACATTTTTGACATTGGCATGCACACGGCTCTCCCACCAACACTTCCCTCCTCCTTTTCCTCCCATCCTCCTACTTTCAACAGCCCGAACCACACTTCCCCACTACAGCAGACACTCTCCTCCAACACCGGACTACCAACAACAGCCACCACAACCTGCACCAAGGCACCCACCCTTTTGCCCTTGCCATCCATACGGCTCTCCCACCAACACTTCCCTCCTCCTTTTCCTCCCCTCCTCCTACTTTCAACAGCCCGAACCACACTTCCCCACTACAGCAGACACTCTCCTCCAACACCCAACTACCAACAACAGCCACCACAACCTGACCCAAGGCACCCACCCTTTGGCCCTTGCCATCCATACGGCTCTCCCACCAACACTTCCCTCCTCCTTTTCCTCCCATCCTCCGACTTTCAACAGCCCGAACCACACTTCCCCACTACAGCAGACACTCTCCTCCAACACCGGACTACCAACAACAGCCACCACAACCTGCACCAAGGCACCCACCCTTTTGGCACTGGCATGCACACGGCTCTCCCACCAACACTTCCCTCCTCCTTTTCCTCCCCTCCTCCTACTTTCAACAGCCCGAACCACACTTCCCCACTACAGCAGACACTCTCCTCCAACACCGGACTACCAACAACAGCCACCACAACCTGACCCAAGGCACCCACCCTTTTGCCCTTGCCATCCATGCGGCTCTCCCACCAACACTTCCCTCCTCCTTTTCCTCCCCTCCTCCGACTTTCAACAGCCCTAACCACACTTCCCCACTACAGCAGACACTCTCCTCCAACACCCAACTACCAACAACAGCCACCACAACCTGCACCAAGGCACCCACCCTTTGGCCCTTGCCATCCATACGGCTCTCCCACCAACACTTCCCTCCTCCTTTTCCTCCCCTCCTCCTACTTTCAACAGCCCGAACCACACTTCCCCACTACAGCAGACACTCTCCTCCAACACCGGACTACCAACAACAGCCACCACAACCTGCACCAAGGCACCCACCCTTTGGCCCTTGCCATCCATACCGCTCTCCCACCAACACTTCCCTCCTCCTTTTCCTCCCCTCCTCCTGTTTTTGACAGCCCTGACCACACTTCCCCACTACAGCAGACACTCTCCTCCAACACCGGACCACCAACAACAGCCACCACAACCTGCACCAAGGCACCCAACCTTTTGCCCTTGCCATCCATACGGCTCTCCCACCAACACTTCCCTCCTCCTTTTCCTCCCCTCCTCCGACTTTCAACAGCCCGAACCACACTTCCCCACTACAGCAGACACTCTCCTCCAACACCGGACTACCAACAACAGCCACCACAACCTGCACCAAGGCACCCAACCTTTGGCCCTTGCCATCCATACGGCTCTCCCACCAACACTTCCCTCCTCCTTTTCCTCCCCTCCTCCTACTTTCAACAGCCCGAACCACACTTCCCCACTACAGCAGACACTCTCCTCCAACACCGGACTACCAACAACAGCCACCACAACCTGCACCAAGGCACCCACCCTTTGGCCCTTGCCATCCATACGGCTCTCCCACCCACACTTCCTTCCTCCTTTTCCTCCCCTCCTCCTACTTTCAACAGCCCTAACCACACTTCCCCACTACAGCAGACACTCTCCTCCAACACCGGACTACCAACAACAGCCACCACAACCTGACCCAAGGCACCCACCCTTTGGCCCTTGCCATCCATACGGCTCTCCCACCAACACTTCCCTCCTCCTTTTCCTCCCCTCCTCCTACTTTCAACAGCCCGAACCACACTTCCCCACTACAGCAGACACTCTCCTCCAACACCAGACTACCAACAACAGCCACCACAACCTGACCCAAGGCACCCACCCTTTGGCCCTTGCCATCCATACCACTCTCACACCAACACTTCCCTCCTCCTTTTCCTCCCCTCCGCCTACTTTCAACAGCCCGAACCACACTTCCCCACTACAGCAGACACTCTCCTCCAACACCGGACTACCAACAACAGCCACCACAACCTGCACCAAGGCACCCACCCTTTTGGCACTGGCATGCACACGGCTCTCCCACCAACACTTCCCTCCTCCTTTTCCTCCCCTCCTCCTACTTTCAACAGCCCGAACCACACTTCCCCACTACAGCAGACACTCTCCTCCAACACCGGACTACCAACAACAGCCACCACAACCTGCACCAAGGCACCCACCCTTTTGGCATTGGAATGCACACGGCTCTCCCACCAACACTTCCCTCCTCCTTTTCCTCCCCTCCTCCTACTTTCAACAGCCCGAACCACACTTCCCCACTACAGCAGACACTCTCCTCCAACACCGGACCACCAACAACAGCCACCACAACCTGCACCAAGGCACCCACCCTTTGGCCCTTGCCATCCATACGGCTCTCCCACCAACACTTCCCTCCTCCTTTTCCTCCCCTCCTCCGACTTTCAACAGCCCGAACCACACTTCCCCACTACAGCAGACACTCTCCTCCAACACCGGACTACCAACAACAGCCACCACAACCTGACCCAAGGCACCCACCCTTTGGCCCTTGCCATCCATACGGCTCTCCCACCAACACTTCCCTCCTCCTTTTCCTCCCCTCCTCCTGTTTTTGACATCCCTGACCACACTTCCCCACTACAGCAGACACTCTCCTCCAACACCGGACTACCAACAACAGCCACCACAACCTGACCCAAGGCACCCACCCTTTGGCCCTGGCCATCCATACGGCTCTCCCACCAACACTTCCCTCCTCCTTTTCCTCCCCTTCTCCTACTTTCAACAGCCCGAACCACACTTCCCCACTACAGCAGACACTCTCCTCCAACACCGGACTACCAACAACAGCCACCACAACCTGACCCAAGGCACCCACCCTTTGGCCCTTGCCATCCATACGGCTCTCCCACCAACACTTCCCTCCTCCTTTTCCTCCCCTCCTCCTACTTTCAACAGCCCGAACCACACTTCCCCACTACAGCAGACACTCTCCTCCAACACCCAACTACCAACAACAGCCACCACAACCTGACCCAAGGCACCCACCCTTTTGGCACTGGCATGCACACGGCTCTCCCACCAACACTTCCCTCCTCCTTTTCCTCCCCTCCGCCTACTTTCAACAGCCCTGACCACACTTCCCCACTACAGCAGACACTCTCCTCCAACACCGGACTATCAACAACAGCCACCACAACCTGCACCAAGGCACCCACCCTTTGGCCCTTGCCATCCATACGGCTCTCCCACCAACACTTCCTTCCTCCTTTTCCTCCCCTCCTCCTACTTTCAACAGCCCTGACCACACTTCCCCACTACAGCAGACACTCTCCTCCAACACCGGACTACCAACAACAGCCACCACAACCTGCACCAAGGCACCCACCCTTTTGCCCTTGCCATCCATACGGCTCTCCCACCAACACTTCCCTCCTCCTTTTCCTCCCCTCCTCCGACTTTCAACAGCCCGAACCACACTTCCCCACTACAGCAGACACTCTCCTCCAACACCCAACTACCAACAACAGCCACCACAACCTGACCCAAGGCACCCACCCTTTGGCCCTTGCCATCCCTACCGCTCTCCCACCAACACTTCCCTCATCCTTTTCCTCCCCTCCTCCTACTTTCAACAGCCCGAACCACACTTCCCCACTACAGCAGACACTCTCCTCCAACACCCAACTACCAACAACAGCCACCACAACCTGACCCAAGGCACCCACCCTTTTGCCCTTGCCATCCATACGGCTCTCCCACCAACACTTCCCTCATCCTTTTCCTCCCCTCCTCCTACTTTCAACAGCCCGAACCACACTTCCCCACTACAGCAGACACTCTCCTCCAACACCCAACTACCAACAACAGCCACCACAACCTGCACCAAGGCACCCACCCTTTGGCCCTTGCCATCCATACGGCTCTCCCACCAACACTTCCCTCCTCCTTTTCCTCCCCTCCTCCGACTTTCAACAGCCCGAACCACACTTCCCCACTACAGCAGACACTCTCCTCCAACACCGGACTACCAACAACAGCCACCACAACCTGCACCAAGGCACCCACCCTTTGGCCCTTGCCATCCATACGGCTCTCCCACCAACACTTCCCTCCTCCTTTTCCTCCCCTCCTCCGACTTTCAACAGCCCTGACCACACTTCCCCACTACAGCAGACACTCTCCTCCAACACCGGACTACCAACAACAGCCACCACAACCTGCACCAAGGCACCCACCCTTTGGCCCTTGCCATCCATACGGCTCTCCCACCAACACTTCCCTCCTCCTTTTCCTCCCCTCCTCCTACTTTCAACAGCCCGAACCACACTTCCCCACTACAGCAGACACTCTCCTCCAACACCCAACTACCAACAACAGCCACCACAACCTGACCCAAGGCACCCACATTTTTGACATTGGCATGCACACGGCTCTCCCACCAACACTTCCCTCCTCCTTTTCCTCCCCTCCTCCTACTTTCAACAGCCCGAACCACACTTCCCCACTACAGCAGACACTCTCCTCCAACACCGGACTACCAACAACAGCCACCACAACCTGACCCAAGGCACCCACCCTTTGGCCCTTGCCATCCATACGGCTCTCCCACCAACACTTCCCTCCTCCTTTTCCTCCCCTCCTCCGACTTTCAACAGCCCGAACCACACTTCCCCACTACAGCAGACACTCTCCTCCAACACCCAACTACCAACAACAGCCACCACAACCTGACCCAAGGCACCCACCCTTTTGGCACTGGCATGCACACGGCTCTCCCACCAACACTTCCCTCCTCCTTTTCCTCCCCTCCTCCTACTTTCAACAGCCCTGACCACACTTCCCCACTACAGCAGACACTCTCCTCCAACACCGGACCACCAACAACAGCCACCACAACCTGACCCAAGGCACCCACCCTTTGGCCCTTGCCATCCATACCGCTCTCCCACCAACACTTCCCTCCTCCTTTTCCTCCCCTCCTCCTACTTTCAACAGCCCGAACCACACTTCCCCACTACAGCAGACACTCTCCTCCAACACCGGACTACCAACAACAGCCACCACAACCTGCACCAAGGCACCCACCCTTTTGGCACTGGCATGCACACGGCTCTCCCACCAACACTTCCCTCCTCCTTTTCCTCCCCTCCTCCTACTTTCAACAGCCCGAACCACACTTCCCCACTACAGCAGACACTCTCCTCCAACACCGGACTACCAACAACAGCCACCACAACCTGACCGAAGGCACCCACATTTTTGACATTGGCATGCACACGGCTCTCCCACCAACACTTCCCTCCTCCTTTTCCTCCCATCCTCCTACTTTCAACAGCCCGAACCACACTTCCCCACTACAGCAGACACTCTCCTCCAACACCGGACTACCAACAACAGCCACCACAACCTGCACCAAGGCACCCACCCTTTGGCCCTTGCCATCCATACGGCTCTCCCACCAACACTTCCCTCCTCCTTTTCCTCCCCTCCTCCTACTTTCAACAGCCCGAACCACACTTCCCCACTACAGCAGACACTCTCCTCCAACACCCAACTACCAACAACAGCCACCACAACCTGACCCAAGGCACCCACCCTTTGGCCCTTGCCATCCATACGGCTCTCCCACCAACACTTCCCTCCTCCTTTTCCTCCCCTCCTCCGACTTTCAACAGCCCGAACCACACTTCCCCACTACAGCAGACACTCTCCTCCAACACCGGACTACCAACAACAGCCACCACAACCTGCACCAAGGCACCCACCCTTTTGGCACTGGCATGCACACGGCTCTCCCACCAACACTTCCCTCCTCCTTTTCCTCCCCTCCTCCTACTTTCAACAGCCCGAACCACACTTCCCCACTACAGCAGACACTCTCCTCCAACACCGGACTACCAACAACAGCCACCACAACCTGACCCAAGGCACCCACCCTTTTGCCCTTGCCATCCATGCGGCTCTCCCACCAACACTTCCCTCCTCCTTTTCCTCCCCTCCTCCGACTTTCAACAGCCCTAACCACACTTCCCCACTACAGCAGACACTCTCCTCCAACACCGGACTACCAACAACAGCCACCACAACCTGCACCAAGGCACCCACCCTTTGGCCCTTGCCATCCATACGGCTCTCCCACCAACACTTCCCTCCTCCTTTTCCTCCCCTCCTCCTACTTTCAACAGCCCGAACCACACTTCCCCACTACAGCAGACACTCTCCTCCAACACCGGACTACCAACAACAGCCACCACAACCTGACCCAAGGCACCCACCCTTTGGCCCTTGCCATCCATACCGCTCTCCCACCAACACTTCCCTCCTCCTTTTCCTCCCCTCCTCCTGTTTTTGACAGCCCTGACCACACTTCCCCACTACAGCAGACACTCTCCTCCAACACCGGACCACCAACAACAGCCACCACAACCTGCACCAAGGCACCCAACCTTTTGCCCTTGCCATCCATACGGCTCTCCCACCAACACTTCCCTCCTCCTTTTCCTCCCCTCCTCCTACTTTCAACAGCCCGAACCACACTTCCCCACTACAGCAGACACTCTCCTCCAACACCGGACTACCAACAACAGCCACCACAACCTGACCCAAGGCACCCACCCTTTTGGCACTGGCATGCACACGGCTCTCCCACCAACACTTCCCTCCTCCTTTTCCTCCCCTCCTCCTACTTTCAACAGCCCGAACCACACTTCCCCACTACAGCAGACACTCTCCTCCAACACCGGACTACCAACAACAGCCACCACAACCTGCACCAAGGCACCCACCCTTTGGCCCTTGCCATCCATACGGCTCTCCCACCAACACTTCCCTCCTCCTTTTCCTCCCCTCCTCCTGTTTTTGACAGCCCTGACCACACTTCCCCACTACAGCAGACACTCTCCTCCAACACCGGACTACCAACAACAGCCACCACAACCTGACCCAAGGCACCCACCCTTTTGCCCTTGCCATCCATACGGCTCTCCCACCAACACTTCCCTCCTCCTTTTCCTCCCCTCCTCCTACTTTCAACAGCCCGAACCACACTTCCCCACTACAGCAGACACTCTCCTCCAACACCGGACTACCAACAACAGCCACCACAACCTGACCCAAGGCACCCACCCTTTTGCCCTTGCCATCCATACGGCGCTCCCACCAACACTTCCCTCATCCTTTTCCTCCCCTCCTCCTACTTTCAACAGCCCGAACCACACTTCCCCACTACAGCAGACACTCTCCTCCAACACCCAACTACCAACAACAGCCACCACAACCTGCACCAAGGCACCCACCCTTTGGCCCTTGCCATCCATACGGCTCTCCCACCAACACTTCCCTCCTCCTTTTCCTCCCCTCCTCCGACTTTCAACAGCCCGAACCACACTTCCCCACTACAGCAGACACTCTCCTCCAACACCGGACTACCAACAACAGCCACCACAACCTGACCCAAGGCACCCAACCTTTGGCCCTTGCCATCCATACGGCTCTCCCACCAACACTTCCCTCCTCCTTTTCCTCCCCTCCTCCTACTTTCAACAGCCCTGACCACACTTCCCCACTACAGCAGACACTCTCCTCCAACACCGGACTACCAACAACAGCCACCACAACCTGCACCAAGGCACCCACCCTTTGGCCCTTGCCATCCATACGGCTCTCCCACCAACACTTCCTTCCTCCTTTTCCTCCCCTCCTCCTACTTTCAACAGCCCTAACCACACTTCCCCACTACAGCAGACACTCTCCTCCAACACCGGACTACCAACAACAGCCACCACAACCTGACCCAAGGCACCCACCCTTTGGCCCTTGCCATCCATACGGCTCTCCCACCAACACTTCCCTCCTCCTTTTCCTCCCCTCCTCCTACTTTCAACAGCCCGAACCACACTTCCCCACTACAGCAGACACTCTCCTCCAACACCAGACTACCAACAACAGCCACCACAACCTGACCCAAGGCACCCACCCTTTGGCCCTTGCCATCCATACCGCTCTCCCACCAACACTTCCCTCCTCCTTTTCCTCCCCTCCTCCTACTTTCAACAGCCCGAACCACACTTCCCCACTACAGCAGACACTCTCCTCCAACACCCAACTACCAACAACAGCCACCACAACCTGACCCAAGGCACCCACCCTTTGGCCCTTGCCATCCATACGGCTCTCCCACCAACACTTCCCTCCTCCTTTTCCTCCCCTCCTCCTACTTTCAACAGCCCGAACCACACTTCCCCACTACAGCAGACACTCTCCTCCAACACCGGACTACCAACAACAGCCACCACAACCTGCACCAAGGCACCCACCCTTTTGGCATTGGAATGCACACGGCTCTCCCACCAACACTTCCCTCCTCCTTTTCCTCCCCTCCTCCTACTTTCAACAGCCCGAACCACACTTCCCCACTACAGCAGACACTCTCCTCCAACACCGGACTACCAACAACAGCCACCACAACCTGACCCAAGGCACCCACCCTTTGGCCCTTGCCATCCATACGGCTCTCCCACCAACACTTCCCTCCTCCTTTTCCTCCCATTCTCCTACTTTCAACAGCCCGAACCACACTTCCCCACTACAGCAGACACTCTCCTCCAACACCGGACTACCAACAACAGCCACCACAACCTGACCCAAGGCACCCACCCTTTGGCCCTTGCCATCCATACGGCTCTCCCACCAACACTTCCCTCCTCCTTTTCCTCCCCTCCTCCTGTTTTTGACAGCCCTGACCACACTTCCCCACTACAGCAGACACTCTCCTCCAACACCGGACTACCAACAACAGCCACCACAACCTGACCCAAGGCACCCACCCTTTGGCCCTGGCCATCCATACGGCTCTCCCACCAACACTTCCCTCCTCCTTTTCCTCCCCTCCTCCTACTTTCAACAGCCCGAACCACACTTCCCCACTACAGCAGACACTCTCCTCCAACACCGGACTACCAACAACAGCCACCACAACCTGCACCAAGGCACCCACCCTTTGGCCCTTGCCATCCATACGGCTCTCCCACCAACACTTCCCTCATCCTTTTCCTCCCCTCCTCCTACTTTCAACAGCCCGAACCACACTTCCCCACTACAGCAGACACTCTCCTCCAACACCGGACTACCAACAACAGCCACCACAACCTGCACCAAGGCACCCACCCTTTGGCCCTTGCCATCCATACGGCTCTCCCACCAACACTTCCCTCCTCCTTTTCCTCCCCTCCTCCTACTTTCAACAGCCCGAACCACACTTCCCCACTACAGCAGACACTCTCCTCCAACACCCAACTACCAACAACAGCCACCACAACCTGACCCAAGGCACCCACCCTTTGGCCCTTGCCATCCATACGGCTCTCCCACCAACACTTCCCTCCTCCTTTTCCTCCCCTCCTCCTGTTTTGGACAGCCCTGACCACACTTCCCCACTACAGCAGACACTCTCCTCCAACACCGGACTACCAACAACAGCCACCACAACCTGACCCAAGGCACCCACCCTTTGGCCCTTGCCATCCATACGGCTCTCCCACCAACACTTCCCTCATCCTTTTCCTCCCCTCCTCCTACTTTCAACAGCCCGAACCACACTTCCCCACTACAGCAGACACTCTCCTCCAACACCCAACTACCAACAACAGCCACCACAACCTGACCCAAGGCACCCACCCTTTTGGCACTGGCATGCACACGGCTCTCCCACCAACACTTCCCTCCTCCTTTTCCTCCCCTCCGCCTACTTTCAACAGCCCGAACCACACTTCCCCACTACAGCAGACATTCTCCTCCAACACCGGACTATCAACAACAGCCACCACAACCTGCACCAAGGCACCCACCCTTTGGCCCTTGCCATCCATACGGCTCTCCCACCAACACTTCCTTCCTCCTTTTCCTCCCCTCCTCCTACTTTCAACAGCCCTGACCACACTTCCCCACTACAGCAGACACTCTCCTCCAACACCGGACTACCAACAACAGCCACCACAACCTGCACCAAGGCACCCACCCTTTTGCCCTTGCCATCCATACGGCTCTCCCACCAACACTTCCCTCCTCCTTTTCCTCCCCTCCTCCGACTTTCAACAGCCCTGACCACACTTCCCCACTACAGCAGACACTCTCCTCCAACACCCAACTACCAACAACAGCCACCACAACCTGACCCAAGGCACCCACCCTTTGGCCCTTGCCATCCCTACCGCTCTCCCACCAACACTTCCCTCATCCTTTTCCTCCCCTCCTCCTACTTTCAACAGCCCGAACCACACTTCCCCACTACAGCAGACACTCTCCTCCAACACCCAACTACCAACAACAGCCACCACAACCTGCACCAAGACACCCACCCTTTTGCCCTTGCCATCCATACGGCTCTCCCACCAACACTTCCCTCCTCCTTTTCCTCCCCTCCTCCTACTTTCAACAGCCCGAACCACACTTCCCCACTACAGCAGACACTCTCCTCCAACACTGGACTACCAACAACAGCCACCACAACCTGCACCAAGGCACCCACCCTTTGGCCCTTGCCATCCATACGGCTCTCCCACCAACACTTCCCTCCTCCTTTTCCTCCCCTCCTCCTACTTTCAACAGCCCGAACCACACTTCCCCACTACAGCAGACACTCTCCTCCAACACCCAACTACCAACAACAGCCACCACAACCTGCACCAAGGCACCCACCCTTTTGGCACTGGCATGCACACGGCTCTCCCACCAACACTTCCCTCCTCCTTTTCCTCCCCTCCTCCTACTTTCAACAGCCCTGACCACACTTCCCCACTACAGCAGACACTCTCCTCCAACACCGGACCACCAACAACAGCCACCACAACCTGACCCAAGGCACCCACCCTTTGGCCCTTGCCATCCATACGGCTCTCCCACCAACACTTCCCTCCTCCTTTTCCTCCCCTCCTCCTACTTTCAACAGCCCGAACCACACTTCCCCACTACAGCAGACACTCTCCTCCAACACCGGACTACCAACAACAGCCACCACAACCTGCACCAAGGCACCCACCCTTTTGGCACTGGCATGCACACGGCTCTCCCACCAACACTTCCCTCCTCCTTTTCCTCCCATCCTCCTACTTTCAACAGCCCGAACCACACTTCCCCACTACAGCAGACACTCTCCTCCAACACCGGACTACCAACAACAGCCACCACAACCTGACCGAAGGCACCCACATTTTTGACATTGACATGCACACGGCTCTCCCACCAACACTTCCCTCCTCCTTTTCCTCCCCTCCTCCTACTTTCAACAGCCCGAACCACACTTCCCCACTACAGCAGACACTCTCCTCCAACACCGGACCACCAACAACAGCCACCACAACCTGACCCAAGGCACCCACCCTTTTGCCCTTGCCATCCATACGGCTCTCCCACCAACACTTCCCTCCTCCTTTTCCTCCCCTCCTCCTACTTTCAACAGCCCTGACCACACTTCCCCACTACAGCAGACACTCTCCTCCAACACCCAACTACCAACAACAGCCACCACAACCTGCACCAAGGCACCCACCCTTTGGCCCTTGCCATCCATACGGCTCTCCCACCAACACTTCCCTCCTCCTTTTCCTCCCATCCTCCGACTTTCAACAGCCCGAACCACACTTCCCCACTACAGCAGACACTCTCCTCCAACACCGGACTACCAACAACAGCCACCACAACCTGACCCAAGGCACCCACCCTTTTGGCACTGGCATGCACACGGCTCTCCCACCAACACTTCCCTCCTCCTTTTCCTCCCCTCCTCCTACTTTCAACAGCCCGAACCACACTTCCCCACTACAGCAGACACTCTCCTCCAACACCGGACTACCAACAACAGCCACCACAACCTGACCCAAGGCACCCACCCTTTTGCCCTTGCCATCCATACGGCTCTCCCACCAACACTTCCCTCCTCCTTTTCCTCCCCTCCTCCGACTTTCAACAGCCCTAACCACACTTCCCCACTACAGCAGACACTCTCCTCCAACACCCAACTACCAACAACAGCCACCACAACCTGCACCAAGGCACCCACCCTTTGGCCCTTGCCATCCATACGGCTCTCCCACCAACACTTCCCTCCTCCTTTTCCTCCCCTCCTCCGACTTTCAACAGCCCGAACCACACTTCCCCACTACAGCAGACACTCTCCTCCAACACCCAACTACCAACAACAGCCACCACAACCTGCACCAAGGCACCCACCCTTTGGCCCTTGCCATCCATACCGCTCTCCCACCAACACTTCCCTCCTCCTTTTCCTCCCCTCCTCCTGTTTTTGACAGCCCTGACCACACTTCCCCACTACAGCAGACACTCTCCTCCAACACCGGACCACCAACAACAGCCACCACAACCTGCACCAAGGCACCCAACCTTTTGCCCTTGCCATCCATACGGCTCTCCCACCAACACTTCCCTCCTCCTTTTCCTCCCCTCCTCCTACTTTCAACAGCCCGAACCACACTTCCCCACTACAGCAGACACTCTCCTCCAACACCGGACCACCAACAACAGCCACCACAACCTGACCCAAGGCACCCACCCTTTTGGCACTGGCATGCACACGGCTCTCCCACCAACACTTCCCTCCTCCTTTTCCTCCCCTCCTCCTACTTTCAACAGCCCGAACCACACTTCCCCACTACAGCAGACACTCTCCTCCAACACCGGACTACCAACAACAGCCACCACAACCTGCACCAAGGCACCCACCCTTTGGCCCTTGCCATCCATACGGCTCTCCCACCAACACTTCCCTCCTCCTTTTCCTCCCCTCCTCCTGTTTTTGACAGCCCTGACCACACTTCCCCACTACAGCAGACACTCTCCTCCAACACCGGACTACCAACAACAGCCACCACAACCTGACCCAAGGCACCCACCCTTTTGCCCTTGCCATCCATACGGCTCTCCCACCAACACTTCCCTCCTCCTTTTCCTCCCCTCCTCCTACTTTCAACAGCCCGAACCACACTTCCCCACTACAGCAGACACTCTCCTCCAACACCGGACTACCAACAACAGCCACCACAACCTGACCCAAGGCACCCACCCTTTTGCCCTTGCCATCCATACGGCTCTCCCACCAACACTTCCCTCATCCTTTTCCTCCCCTCCTCCGACTTTCAACAGCCCGAACCACACTTCCCCACTACAGCAGACACTCTCCTCCAACACCCAACTACCAACAACAGCCACCACAACCTGCACCAAGGCACCCACCCTTTGGCCCTTGCCATCCATACGGCTCTCCCACCAACACTTCCCTCCTCCTTTTCCTCCCCTCCTCCTACTTTCAACAGCCCGAACCACACTTCCCCACTACAGCAGACACTCTCCTCCAACACCGGACTACCAACAACAGCCACCACAACCTGCACCAAGGCACCCAACCTTTGGCCCTTGCCATCCATACGGCTCTCCCACCAACACTTCCCTCCTCCTTTTCCTCCCCTCCTCCTACTTTCAACAGCCCTGACCACACTTCCCCACTACAGCAGACACTCTCCTCCAACACCGGACTACCAACAACAGCCACCACAACCTGCACCAAGGCACCCACCCTTTGGCCCTTGCCATCCATACGGCTCTCCCACCAACACTTCCTTCCTCCTTTTCCTCCCCTCCTCCTACTTTCAACAGCCCGAACCACACTTCCCCACTACAGCAGACACTCTCCTCCAACACCGGACTACCAACAACAGCCACCACAACCTGACCCAAGGCACCCACCCTTTGGCCCTTGCCATCCATACGGCTCTCCCACCAACACTTCCCTCCTCCTTTTCCTCCCCTCCTCCTACTTTCAACAGCCCGAACCACACTTCCCCACTACAGCAGACACTCTCCTCCAACACCGGACTACCAACAACAGCCACCACAACCTGACCCAAGGCACCCACCCTTTTGGCATTGGAATGCACACGGCTCTCCCACCAACACTTCCCTCCTCCTTTTCCTCCCCTCCTCCTACTTTCAACAGCCCGAACCACACTTCCCCACTACAGCAGACACTCTCCTCCAACACCGGACCACCAACAACAGCCACCACAACCTGACCCAAGGCACCCACCCTTTGGCCCTTGCCATCCATACGGCTCTCCCACCAACACTTCCCTCCTCCTTTTCCTCCCCTCCTCCTACTTTCAACAGCCCGAACCACACTTCCCCACTACAGCAGACACTCTCCTCCAACACCGGACTACCAACAACAGCCACCACAACCTGCACCAAGGCACCCACCCTTTTGCCCTTGCCATCCATACGGCTCTCCCACCAACACTTCCCTCCTCCTTTTCCTCCCCTCCTCCTGTTTTTGACAGCCCTGACCACACTTCCCCACTACAGCAGACACTCTCCTCCAACACCGGACTACCAACAACAGCCACCACAACCTGACCCAAGGCACCCACCCTTTCGCCCTGGCCATCCATACGGCTCTCCCACCAACACTTCCCTCCTCCTTTTCCTCCCCTCCTCCTACTTTCAACAGCCCGAACCACACTTCCCCACTACAGCAGACACTCTCCTCCAACACCGGACTACCAACAACAGCCACCACAACCTGACCCAAGGCACCCACCCTTTGGCCCTTGCCATCCATACGGCTCTCCCACCAACACTTCCCTCATCCTTTTCCTCCCCTCCTCCTACTTTCAACAGCCCGAACCACACTTCCCCACTACAGCAGACACTCTCCTCCAACACCGGACTACCAACAACAGCCACCACAACCTGACCCAAGGCACCCACCCTTTTGGCACTGGCATGCACACGGCTCTCCCACCAACACTTCCCTCCTCCTTTTCCTCCCCTCCGCCTACTTTCAACAGCCCTGACCACACTTCCCCACTACAGCAGACACTCTCCTCCAACACCGGACTATCAACAACAGCCACCACAACCTGCACCAAGGCACCCACCCTTTGGCCCTTGCCATCCATACGGCTCTCCCACCAACACTTCCCTCATCCTTTTCCTCCCCTCCTCCTACTTTCAACAGCCCGAACCACACTTCCCCACTACAGCAGACACTCTCCTCCAACACCGGACTACCAACAACAGCCACCACAACCTGACCCAAGGCACCCACATTTTTGACATTGGCATGCACACGGCTCTCCCACCAACACTTCCCTCCTCCTTTTCCTCCCCTCCTCCTACTTTCAACAGCCCGAACCACACTTCCCCACTACAGCAGACACTCTCCTCCAACACCGGACCACCAACAACAGCCACCACAACCTGACCCAAGGCACCCACCCTTTGGCCCTTGCCATCCATACGGCTCTCCCACCAACACTTCCCTCCTCCTTTTCCTCCCCTCCTCCTACTTTCAACAGCCCGAACCACACTTCCCCACTACAGCAGACACTCTCTTCCAACACCGGACCACCAACAACAGCCACCACAACCTGACCCAAGGCACCCACCCTTTGGCCCTTGCCATCCATACCGCTCTCGCACCAACACTTCCCTCCTCCTTTTCCTCCCCTCCTCCTACTTTCAACAGCCCTGACCACACTTCCCCACTACAGCAGACACTCTCCTCCAACACCGGACTACCAACAACAGCCACCACAACCTGACCCAAGGCACCCACCCTTTGGCCCTTGCCATCCATACGGCGCTCCCACCAACACTTCCCTCCTCCTTTTCCTCCCCTCCTCCGACTTTCAACAGCCCGAACCACACTTCCCCACTACAGCAGACACTCTCCTCCAACACCGGACTACCAACAACAGCCACCACAACCTGACCCAAGGCACCCACCCTTTGGCCCTTGCCATCCATACGGCTCTCCCACCAACACTTCCCTCCTCCTTTTCCTCCCCTCCTCCTACTTTCAACAGCCCGAACCACACTTCCCCACTACAGCAGACACTCTCCTCCAACACCGGACTACCAACAACAGCCACCACAACCTGACCCAAGGCACCCACCCTTTGGCCCTTGCCATCCATACGGCTCTCCCACCAACACTTCCCTCCTCCTTTTCCTCCCCTCCTCCTGTTTTTGACAGCCCTGACCACACTTCCCCACTACAGCAGACACTCTCCTCCAACACCGGACTACCAACAACAGCCACCACAACCTGACCCAAGGCACCCACCCTTTGGCCCTTGCCATCCATACGGCTCTCCCACCAACACTTCCCTCATCCTTTTCCTCCCCTCCTCCTACTTTCAACAGCCCGAACCACACTTCCCCACTACAGCAGACACTCTCCTCCAACACCCAACTACCAACAACAGCCACCACAACCTGACCCAAGGCACCCACCCTTTTGGCACTGGCATGCACACGGCTCTCCCACCAACACTTCCTTCCTCCTTTTCCTCCCCTCCTCCTACTTTCAACAGCCCTGACCACACTTCCCCACTACAGCAGACACTCTCCTCCAACACCGGACTACCAACAACAGCCACCACAACCTGCACCAAGGCACCCACCCTTTTGCCCTTGCCATCCATACGGCTCTCCCACCAACACTTCCCTCCTCCTTTTCCTCCCCTCCTCCGACTTTCAACAGCCCTGACCACACTTCCCCACTACAGCAGACACTCTCCTCCAACACCCAACTACCAACAACAGCCACCACAACCTGACCCAAGGCACCCACCCTTTGGCCCTTGCCATCCCTACCGCTCTCCCACCAACACTTCCCTCATCCTTTTCCTCCCCTCCTCCTACTTTCAACAGCCCGAACCACACTTCCCCACTACAGCAGACACTCTCCTCCAACACCCAACTACCAACAACAGCCACCACAACCTGCACCAAGACACCCACCCTTTTGCCCTTGCCATCCATACGGCTCTCCCACCAACACTTCCCTCCTCCTTTTCCTCCCCTCCTCCTACTTTCAACAGCCCGAACCACACTTCCCCACTACAGCAGACACTCTCCTCCAACACCCAACTACCAACAACAGCCACCACAACCTGCACCAAGGCACCCACCCTTTGGCCCTTGCCATCCATACGGCTCTCCCACCAACACTTCCCTCCTCCTTTTCCTCCCCTCCTCCTACTTTCAACAGCCCGAACCACACTTCCCCACTACAGCAGACACTCTCCTCCAACACCCAACTACCAACAACAGCCACCACAACCTGACCCAAGGCACCCACCCTTTGGCCCTTGCCATCCATACGGCTCTCCCACCAACACTTCCCTCCTCCTTTTCCTCCCCTCCTCCTACTTTCAACAGCCCGAACCACACTTCCCCACTACAGCAGACACTCTCCTCCAACACCGGACTACCAACAACAGCCACCACAACCTGCACCAAGGCACCCACCCTTTGGCCCTTGCCATCCATACGGCTCTCCCACCAACACTTCCCTCCTCCTTTTCCTCCCCTCCTCCTACTTTCAACAGCCCGAACCACACTTCCCCACTACAGCAGACACTCTCCTCCAACACCCAACTACCAACAACAGCCACCACAACCTGCACCAAGGCACCCACCCTTTTGGCACTGGCATGCACACGGCTCTCCCACCAACACTTCCCTCCTCCTTTTCCTCCCCTCCTCCTACTTTCAACAGCCCTGACCACACTTCCCCACTACAGCAGACACTCTCCTCCAACACCGGACCACCAACAACAGCCACCACAACCTGACCCAAGGCACCCACCCTTTGGCCCTTGCCATCCATACGGCTCTCCCACCAACACTTCCCTCCTCCTTTTCCTCCCCTCCTCCTACTTTCAACAGCCCGAACCACACTTCCCCACTACAGCAGACACTCTCCTCCAACACCGGACTACCAACAACAGCCACCACAACCTGACCCAAGGCACCCACCCTTTTGGCACTGGCATGCACACGGCTCTCCCACCAACACTTCCCTCCTCCTTTTCCTCCCCTCCTCCTACTTTCAACAGCCCGAACCACACTTCCCCACTACAGCAGACACTCTCCTCCAACACCCAACTACCAACAACAGCCACCACAACCTGACCGAAGGTACCCACATTTTTGACATTGGCATGCACACGGCTCTCCCACCAACACTTCCCTCCTCCTTTTCCTCCCCTCCTCCTACTTTCAACAGCCCGAACCACACTTCCCCACTACAGCAGACACTCTCCTCCAACACCGGACCACCAACAACAGCCACCACAACCTGCACCAAGGCACCCATCCTTTTGCCCTTGCCATCCATACGGCTCTCCCACCAACACTTCCCTCCTCCTTTTCCTCCCCTCCTCCTACTTTCAACAGCCCGAACCACACTTCCCCACTACAGCAGACACTCTCCTCCAACACCCAACTACCAACAACAGCCACCACAACCTGCACCAAGGCACCCACCCTTTTGGCACTGGCATGCACACGGCTCTCCCACCAACACTTCCCTCCTCCTTTTCCTCCCCTCCTCCTACTTTCAACAGCCCTGACCACACTTCCCCACTACAGCAGACACTCTCCTCCAACACCGGACCACCAACAACAGCCACCACAACCTGACCCAAGGCACCCAACCTTTGGCCCTTGCCATCCATACGGCTCTCCCACCAACACTTCCCTCCTCCTTTTCCTCCCCTCCTCCTACTTTCAACAGCCCTGACCACACTTCCCCACTACAGCAGACACTCTCCTCCAACACCGGACTACCAACAACAGCCACCACAACCTGCACCAAGGCACCCACCCTTTGGCCCTTGCCATCCATACGGCTCTCCCACCAACACTTCCTTCCTCCTTTTCCTCCCCTCCTCCTACTTTCAACAGCCCTAACCACACTTCCCCACTACAGCAGACACTCTCCTCCAACACCGGACTACCAACAACAGCCACCACAACCTGACCCAAGGCACCCACCCTTTGGCCCTTGCCATCCATACGGCTCTCCCACCAACACTTCCCTCCTCCTTTTCCTCCCCTCCTCCTACTTTCAACAGCCCGAACCACACTTCCCCACTACAGCAGACACTCTCCTCCAACACCAGACTACCAACAACAGCCACCACAACCTGACCCAAGGCACCCACCCTTTGGCCCTTGCCATCCATACCGCTCTCCCACCAACACTTCCCTCCTCCTTTTCCTCCCCTCCTCCTACTTTCAACAGCCCGAACCACACTTCCCCACTACAGCAGACACTCTCCTCCAACACCCAACTACCAACAACAGCCACCACAACCTGACCCAAGGCACCCACCCTTTGGCCCTTGCCATCCATACGGCTCTCCCACCAACACTTCCCTCCTCCTTTTCCTCCCCTCCTCCTACTTTCAACAGCCCGAACCACACTTCCCCACTACAGCAGACACTCTCCTCCAACACCGGACTACCAACAACAGCCACCACAACCTGCACCAAGGCACCCACCCTTTTGGCATTGGAATGCACACGGCTCTCCCACCAACACTTCCCTCCTCCTTTTCCTCCCCTCCTCCTACTTTCAACAGCCCGAACCACACTTCCCCACTACAGCAGACACTCTCCTCCAACACCGGACTACCAACAACAGCCACCACAACCTGACCCAAGGCACCCACCCTTTGGCCCTTGCCATCCATACGGCTCTCCCACCAACACTTCCCTCCTCCTTTTCCTCCCATTCTCCTACTTTCAACAGCCCGAACCACACTTCCCCACTACAGCAGACACTCTCCTCCAACACCGGACTACCAACAACAGCCACCACAACCTGACCCAAGGCACCCACCCTTTGGCCCTTGCCATCCATACGGCTCTCCCACCAACACTTCCCTCCTCCTTTTCCTCCCCTCCTCCTGTTTTTGACAGCCCTGACCACACTTCCCCACTACAGCAGACACTCTCCTCCAACACCGGACTACCAACAACAGCCACCACAACCTGACCCAAGGCACCCACCCTTTGGCCCTGGCCATCCATACGGCTCTCCCACCAACACTTCCCTCCTCCTTTTCCTCCCCTCCTCCTACTTTCAACAGCCCGAACCACACTTCCCCACTACAGCAGACACTCTCCTCCAACACCGGACTACCAACAACAGCCACCACAACCTGCACCAAGGCACCCACCCTTTGGCCCTTGCCATCCATACGGCTCTCCCACCAACACTTCCCTCATCCTTTTCCTCCCCTCCTCCTACTTTCAACAGCCCGAACCACACTTCCCCACTACAGCAGACACTCTCCTCCAACACCGGACTACCAACAACAGCCACCACAACCTGCACCAAGGCACCCACCCTTTGGCCCTTGCCATCCATACGGCTCTCCCACCAACACTTCCCTCCTCCTTTTCCTCCCCTCCTCCTACTTTCAACAGCCCGAACCACACTTCCCCACTACAGCAGACACTCTCCTCCAACACCCAACTACCAACAACAGCCACCACAACCTGACCCAAGGCACCCACCCTTTGGCCCTTGCCATCCATACGGCTCTCCCACCAACACTTCCCTCCTCCTTTTCCTCCCCTCCTCCTGTTTTGGACAGCCCTGACCACACTTCCCCACTACAGCAGACACTCTCCTCCAACACCGGACTACCAACAACAGCCACCACAACCTGACCCAAGGCACCCACCCTTTGGCCCTTGCCATCCATACGGCTCTCCCACCAACACTTCCCTCATCCTTTTCCTCCCCTCCTCCTACTTTCAACAGCCCGAACCACACTTCCCCACTACAGCAGACACTCTCCTCCAACACCCAACTACCAACAACAGCCACCACAACCTGACCCAAGGCACCCACCCTTTTGGCACTGGCATGCACACGGCTCTCCCACCAACACTTCCCTCCTCCTTTTCCTCCCCTCCGCCTACTTTCAACAGCCCGAACCACACTTCCCCACTACAGCAGACATTCTCCTCCAACACCGGACTATCAACAACAGCCACCACAACCTGCACCAAGGCACCCACCCTTTGGCCCTTGCCATCCATACGGCTCTCCCACCAACACTTCCTTCCTCCTTTTCCTCCCCTCCTCCTACTTTCAACAGCCCTGACCACACTTCCCCACTACAGCAGACACTCTCCTCCAACACCGGACTACCAACAACAGCCACCACAACCTGCACCAAGGCACCCACCCTTTTGCCCTTGCCATCCATACGGCTCTCCCACCAACACTTCCCTCCTCCTTTTCCTCCCCTCCTCCGACTTTCAACAGCCCTGACCACACTTCCCCACTACAGCAGACACTCTCCTCCAACACCCAACTACCAACAACAGCCACCACAACCTGACCCAAGGCACCCACCCTTTGGCCCTTGCCATCCCTACCGCTCTCCCACCAACACTTCCCTCATCCTTTTCCTCCCCTCCTCCTACTTTCAACAGCCCGAACCACACTTCCCCACTACAGCAGACACTCTCCTCCAACACCCAACTACCAACAACAGCCACCACAACCTGCACCAAGACACCCACCCTTTTGCCCTTGCCATCCATACGGCTCTCCCACCAACACTTCCCTCCTCCTTTTCCTCCCCTCCTCCTACTTTCAACAGCCCGAACCACACTTCCCCACTACAGCAGACACTCTCCTCCAACACTGGACTACCAACAACAGCCACCACAACCTGCACCAAGGCACCCACCCTTTGGCCCTTGCCATCCATACGGCTCTCCCACCAACACTTCCCTCCTCCTTTTCCTCCCCTCCTCCTACTTTCAACAGCCCGAACCACACTTCCCCACTACAGCAGACACTCTCCTCCAACACCCAACTACCAACAACAGCCACCACAACCTGCACCAAGGCACCCACCCTTTTGGCACTGGCATGCACACGGCTCTCCCACCAACACTTCCCTCCTCCTTTTCCTCCCCTCCTCCTACTTTCAACAGCCCTGACCACACTTCCCCACTACAGCAGACACTCTCCTCCAACACCGGACCACCAACAACAGCCACCACAACCTGACCCAAGGCACCCACCCTTTGGCCCTTGCCATCCATACGGCTCTCCCACCAACACTTCCCTCCTCCTTTTCCTCCCCTCCTCCTACTTTCAACAGCCCGAACCACACTTCCCCACTACAGCAGACACTCTCCTCCAACACCGGACTACCAACAACAGCCACCACAACCTGCACCAAGGCACCCACCCTTTTGGCACTGGCATGCACACGGCTCTCCCACCAACACTTCCCTCCTCCTTTTCCTCCCATCCTCCTACTTTCAACAGCCCGAACCACACTTCCCCACTACAGCAGACACTCTCCTCCAACACCGGACTACCAACAACAGCCACCACAACCTGACCGAAGGCACCCACATTTTTGACATTGACATGCACACGGCTCTCCCACCAACACTTCCCTCCTCCTTTTCCTCCCCTCCTCCTACTTTCAACAGCCCGAACCACACTTCCCCACTACAGCAGACACTCTCCTCCAACACCGGACCACCAACAACAGCCACCACAACCTGACCCAAGGCACCCACCCTTTTGCCCTTGCCATCCATACGGCTCTCCCACCAACACTTCCCTCCTCCTTTTCCTCCCCTCCTCCTACTTTCAACAGCCCTGACCACACTTCCCCACTACAGCAGACACTCTCCTCCAACACCCAACTACCAACAACAGCCACCACAACCTGCACCAAGGCACCCACCCTTTGGCCCTTGCCATCCATACGGCTCTCCCACCAACACTTCCCTCCTCCTTTTCCTCCCATCCTCCGACTTTCAACAGCCCGAACCACACTTCCCCACTACAGCAGACACTCTCCTCCAACACCGGACTACCAACAACAGCCACCACAACCTGACCCAAGGCACCCACCCTTTTGGCACTGGCATGCACACGGCTCTCCCACCAACACTTCCCTCCTCCTTTTCCTCCCCTCCTCCTACTTTCAACAGCCCGAACCACACTTCCCCACTACAGCAGACACTCTCCTCCAACACCGGACTACCAACAACAGCCACCACAACCTGACCCAAGGCACCCACCCTTTTGCCCTTGCCATCCATACGGCTCTCCCACCAACACTTCCCTCCTCCTTTTCCTCCCCTCCTCCGACTTTCAACAGCCCTAACCACACTTCCCCACTACAGCAGACACTCTCCTCCAACACCCAACTACCAACAACAGCCACCACAACCTGCACCAAGGCACCCACCCTTTGGCCCTTGCCATCCATACGGCTCTCCCACCAACACTTCCCTCCTCCTTTTCCTCCCCTCCTCCGACTTTCAACAGCCCGAACCACACTTCCCCACTACAGCAGACACTCTCCTCCAACACCCAACTACCAACAACAGCCACCACAACCTGCACCAAGGCACCCACCCTTTGGCCCTTGCCATCCATACCGCTCTCCCACCAACACTTCCCTCCTCCTTTTCCTCCCCTCCTCCTGTTTTTGACAGCCCTGACCACACTTCCCCACTACAGCAGACACTCTCCTCCAACACCGGACCACCAACAACAGCCACCACAACCTGCACCAAGGCACCCAACCTTTTGCCCTTGCCATCCATACGGCTCTCCCACCAACACTTCCCTCCTCCTTTTCCTCCCCTCCTCCTACTTTCAACAGCCCGAACCACACTTCCCCACTACAGCAGACACTCTCCTCCAACACCGGACCACCAACAACAGCCACCACAACCTGACCCAAGGCACCCACCCTTTTGGCACTGGCATGCACACGGCTCTCCCACCAACACTTCCCTCCTCCTTTTCCTCCCCTCCTCCTACTTTCAACAGCCCGAACCACACTTCCCCACTACAGCAGACACTCTCCTCCAACACCGGACTACCAACAACAGCCACCACAACCTGCACCAAGGCACCCACCCTTTGGCCCTTGCCATCCATACGGCTCTCCCACCAACACTTCCCTCCTCCTTTTCCTCCCCTCCTCCTGTTTTTGACAGCCCTGACCACACTTCCCCACTACAGCAGACACTCTCCTCCAACACCGGACTACCAACAACAGCCACCACAACCTGACCCAAGGCACCCACCCTTTTGCCCTTGCCATCCATACGGCTCTCCCACCAACACTTCCCTCCTCCTTTTCCTCCCCTCCTCCTACTTTCAACAGCCCGAACCACACTTCCCCACTACAGCAGACACTCTCCTCCAACACCGGACTACCAACAACAGCCACCACAACCTGACCCAAGGCACCCACCCTTTTGCCCTTGCCATCCATACGGCTCTCCCACCAACACTTCCCTCATCCTTTTCCTCCCCTCCTCCGACTTTCAACAGCCCGAACCACACTTCCCCACTACAGCAGACACTCTCCTCCAACACCCAACTACCAACAACAGCCACCACAACCTGCACCAAGGCACCCACCCTTTGGCCCTTGCCATCCATACGGCTCTCCCACCAACACTTCCCTCCTCCTTTTCCTCCCCTCCTCCTACTTTCAACAGCCCGAACCACACTTCCCCACTACAGCAGACACTCTCCTCCAACACCGGACTACCAACAACAGCCACCACAACCTGCACCAAGGCACCCAACCTTTGGCCCTTGCCATCCATACGGCTCTCCCACCAACACTTCCCTCCTCCTTTTCCTCCCCTCCTCCTACTTTCAACAGCCCTGACCACACTTCCCCACTACAGCAGACACTCTCCTCCAACACCGGACTACCAACAACAGCCACCACAACCTGCACCAAGGCACCCACCCTTTGGCCCTTGCCATCCATACGGCTCTCCCACCAACACTTCCTTCCTCCTTTTCCTCCCCTCCTCCTACTTTCAACAGCCCGAACCACACTTCCCCACTACAGCAGACACTCTCCTCCAACACCGGACTACCAACAACAGCCACCACAACCTGACCCAAGGCACCCACCCTTTGGCCCTTGCCATCCATACGGCTCTCCCACCAACACTTCCCTCCTCCTTTTCCTCCCCTCCTCCTACTTTCAACAGCCCGAACCACACTTCCCCACTACAGCAGACACTCTCCTCCAACACCGGACTACCAACAACAGCCACCACAACCTGACCCAAGGCACCCACCCTTTTGGCATTGGAATGCACACGGCTCTCCCACCAACACTTCCCTCCTCCTTTTCCTCCCCTCCTCCTACTTTCAACAGCCCGAACCACACTTCCCCACTACAGCAGACACTCTCCTCCAACACCGGACCACCAACAACAGCCACCACAACCTGACCCAAGGCACCCACCCTTTGGCCCTTGCCATCCATACGGCTCTCCCACCAACACTTCCCTCCTCCTTTTCCTCCCCTCCTCCTACTTTCAACAGCCCGAACCACACTTCCCCACTACAGCAGACACTCTCCTCCAACACCGGACTACCAACAACAGCCACCACAACCTGCACCAAGGCACCCACCCTTTTGCCCTTGCCATCCATACGGCTCTCCCACCAACACTTCCCTCCTCCTTTTCCTCCCCTCCTCCTGTTTTTGACAGCCCTGACCACACTTCCCCACTACAGCAGACACTCTCCTCCAACACCGGACTACCAACAACAGCCACCACAACCTGACCCAAGGCACCCACCCTTTCGCCCTGGCCATCCATACGGCTCTCCCACCAACACTTCCCTCCTCCTTTTCCTCCCCTCCTCCTACTTTCAACAGCCCGAACCACACTTCCCCACTACAGCAGACACTCTCCTCCAACACCGGACTACCAACAACAGCCACCACAACCTGACCCAAGGCACCCACCCTTTGGCCCTTGCCATCCATACGGCTCTCCCACCAACACTTCCCTCATCCTTTTCCTCCCCTCCTCCTACTTTCAACAGCCCGAACCACACTTCCCCACTACAGCAGACACTCTCCTCCAACACCGGACTACCAACAACAGCCACCACAACCTGACCCAAGGCACCCACCCTTTTGGCACTGGCATGCACACGGCTCTCCCACCAACACTTCCCTCCTCCTTTTCCTCCCCTCCGCCTACTTTCAACAGCCCTGACCACACTTCCCCACTACAGCAGACACTCTCCTCCAACACCGGACTATCAACAACAGCCACCACAACCTGCACCAAGGCACCCACCCTTTGGCCCTTGCCATCCATACGGCTCTCCCACCAACACTTCCCTCATCCTTTTCCTCCCCTCCTCCTACTTTCAACAGCCCGAACCACACTTCCCCACTACAGCAGACACTCTCCTCCAACACCGGACTACCAACAACAGCCACCACAACCTGACCCAAGGCACCCACATTTTTGACATTGGCATGCACACGGCTCTCCCACCAACACTTCCCTCCTCCTTTTCCTCCCCTCCTCCTACTTTCAACAGCCCGAACCACACTTCCCCACTACAGCAGACACTCTCCTCCAACACCGGACCACCAACAACAGCCACCACAACCTGACCCAAGGCACCCACCCTTTGGCCCTTGCCATCCATACGGCTCTCCCACCAACACTTCCCTCCTCCTTTTCCTCCCCTCCTCCTACTTTCAACAGCCCGAACCACACTTCCCCACTACAGCAGACACTCTCTTCCAACACCGGACCACCAACAACAGCCACCACAACCTGACCCAAGGCACCCACCCTTTGGCCCTTGCCATCCATACCGCTCTCGCACCAACACTTCCCTCCTCCTTTTCCTCCCCTCCTCCTACTTTCAACAGCCCTGACCACACTTCCCCACTACAGCAGACACTCTCCTCCAACACCGGACTACCAACAACAGCCACCACAACCTGACCCAAGGCACCCACCCTTTGGCCCTTGCCATCCATACGGCGCTCCCACCAACACTTCCCTCCTCCTTTTCCTCCCCTCCTCCGACTTTCAACAGCCCGAACCACACTTCCCCACTACAGCAGACACTCTCCTCCAACACCGGACTACCAACAACAGCCACCACAACCTGACCCAAGGCACCCACCCTTTGGCCCTTGCCATCCATACGGCTCTCCCACCAACACTTCCCTCCTCCTTTTCCTCCCCTCCTCCTACTTTCAACAGCCCGAACCACACTTCCCCACTACAGCAGACACTCTCCTCCAACACCGGACTACCAACAACAGCCACCACAACCTGACCCAAGGCACCCACCCTTTGGCCCTTGCCATCCATACGGCTCTCCCACCAACACTTCCCTCCTCCTTTTCCTCCCCTCCTCCTGTTTTTGACAGCCCTGACCACACTTCCCCACTACAGCAGACACTCTCCTCCAACACCGGACTACCAACAACAGCCACCACAACCTGACCCAAGGCACCCACCCTTTGGCCCTTGCCATCCATACGGCTCTCCCACCAACACTTCCCTCATCCTTTTCCTCCCCTCCTCCTACTTTCAACAGCCCGAACCACACTTCCCCACTACAGCAGACACTCTCCTCCAACACCCAACTACCAACAACAGCCACCACAACCTGACCCAAGGCACCCACCCTTTTGGCACTGGCATGCACACGGCTCTCCCACCAACACTTCCTTCCTCCTTTTCCTCCCCTCCTCCTACTTTCAACAGCCCTGACCACACTTCCCCACTACAGCAGACACTCTCCTCCAACACCGGACTACCAACAACAGCCACCACAACCTGCACCAAGGCACCCACCCTTTTGCCCTTGCCATCCATACGGCTCTCCCACCAACACTTCCCTCCTCCTTTTCCTCCCCTCCTCCGACTTTCAACAGCCCTGACCACACTTCCCCACTACAGCAGACACTCTCCTCCAACACCCAACTACCAACAACAGCCACCACAACCTGACCCAAGGCACCCACCCTTTGGCCCTTGCCATCCCTACCGCTCTCCCACCAACACTTCCCTCATCCTTTTCCTCCCCTCCTCCTACTTTCAACAGCCCGAACCACACTTCCCCACTACAGCAGACACTCTCCTCCAACACCCAACTACCAACAACAGCCACCACAACCTGCACCAAGACACCCACCCTTTTGCCCTTGCCATCCATACGGCTCTCCCACCAACACTTCCCTCCTCCTTTTCCTCCCCTCCTCCTACTTTCAACAGCCCGAACCACACTTCCCCACTACAGCAGACACTCTCCTCCAACACCCAACTACCAACAACAGCCACCACAACCTGCACCAAGGCACCCACCCTTTGGCCCTTGCCATCCATACGGCTCTCCCACCAACACTTCCCTCCTCCTTTTCCTCCCCTCCTCCTACTTTCAACAGCCCGAACCACACTTCCCCACTACAGCAGACACTCTCCTCCAACACCCAACTACCAACAACAGCCACCACAACCTGACCCAAGGCACCCACCCTTTGGCCCTTGCCATCCATACGGCTCTCCCACCAACACTTCCCTCCTCCTTTTCCTCCCCTCCTCCTACTTTCAACAGCCCGAACCACACTTCCCCACTACAGCAGACACTCTCCTCCAACACCGGACTACCAACAACAGCCACCACAACCTGCACCAAGGCACCCACCCTTTGGCCCTTGCCATCCATACGGCTCTCCCACCAACACTTCCCTCCTCCTTTTCCTCCCCTCCTCCTACTTTCAACAGCCCGAACCACACTTCCCCACTACAGCAGACACTCTCCTCCAACACCCAACTACCAACAACAGCCACCACAACCTGCACCAAGGCACCCACCCTTTTGGCACTGGCATGCACACGGCTCTCCCACCAACACTTCCCTCCTCCTTTTCCTCCCCTCCTCCTACTTTCAACAGCCCTGACCACACTTCCCCACTACAGCAGACACTCTCCTCCAACACCGGACCACCAACAACAGCCACCACAACCTGACCCAAGGCACCCACCCTTTGGCCCTTGCCATCCATACGGCTCTCCCACCAACACTTCCCTCCTCCTTTTCCTCCCCTCCTCCTACTTTCAACAGCCCGAACCACACTTCCCCACTACAGCAGACACTCTCCTCCAACACCGGACTACCAACAACAGCCACCACAACCTGACCCAAGGCACCCACCCTTTTGGCACTGGCATGCACACGGCTCTCCCACCAACACTTCCCTCCTCCTTTTCCTCCCCTCCTCCTACTTTCAACAGCCCGAACCACACTTCCCCACTACAGCAGACACTCTCCTCCAACACCCAACTACCAACAACAGCCACCACAACCTGACCGAAGGTACCCACATTTTTGACATTGGCATGCACACGGCTCTCCCACCAACACTTCCCTCCTCCTTTTCCTCCCCTCCTCCTACTTTCAACAGCCCGAACCACACTTCCCCACTACAGCAGACACTCTCCTCCAACACCGGACCACCAACAACAGCCACCACAACCTGCACCAAGGCACCCATCCTTTTGCCCTTGCCATCCATACGGCTCTCCCACCAACACTTCCCTCCTCCTTTTCCTCCCCTCCTCCTACTTTCAACAGCCCGAACCACACTTCCCCACTACAGCAGACACTCTCCTCCAACACCCAACTACCAACAACAGCCACCACAACCTGCACCAAGGCACCCACCCTTTTGGCACTGGCATGCACACGGCTCTCCCACCAACACTTCCCTCCTCCTTTTCCTCCCCTCCTCCTACTTTCAACAGCCCTGACCACACTTCCCCACTACAGCAGACACTCTCCTCCAACACCGGACCACCAACAACAGCCACCACAACCTGACCCAAGGCACCCACCCTTTGGCCCTTGCCATCCATACCGCTCTCCCACCAACACTTCCCTCCTCCTTTTCCTCCCCTCCTCCTACTTTCAACAGCCCGAACCACACTTCCCCACTACAGCAGACACTCTCCTCCAACACCCAACTACCAACAACAGCCACCACAACCTGACCCAAGGCACCCACCCTTTTGCCCTTGCCATCCATACGGCTCTCCCACCAACACTTCCCTCCTCCTTTTCCTCCCCTCCTCCTACTTTCAACAGCCCGAACCACACTTCCCCACTACAGCAGACACTCTCCTCCAACACCGGACCACCAACAACAGCCACCACAACCTGCACCAAGGCACCCACCCTTTGGCCCTTGCCATCCATACGGCTCTCCCACTAACACTTCCCTCCTCCTTTTCCTCCCCTCCTCCTACTTTCAACAGCCCGAACCACACTTCCCCACTACAGCAGACACTCTCTTCCAACACCGGACCACCAACAACAGCCACCACAACCTGACCCAAGGCACCCACCCTTTGGCCCTTGCCATCCATACCGCTCTCGCACCAACACTTCCCTCCTCCTTTTCCTCCCCTCCTCCTACTTTCAACAGCCCTGACCACACTTCCCCACTACAGCAGACACTCTCCTCCAACACTGGACTACCAACAACAGCCACCACAACCTGCACCAAGGCACCCACCCTTTGGCCCTTGCCATCCATACGGCGCTCCCACCAACACTTCCCTCCTCCTTTTCCTCCCCTCCTCCTACTTTCAACAGCCCGAACCACACTTCCCCACTACAGCAGACACTCTCCTCCAACACCGGACTACCAACAACAGCCACCACAACCTGACCCAAGGCACCCACCCTTTGGCCCTTGCCATCCATACGGCTCTCCCACCAACACTTCCCTCCTCCTTTTCCTCCCCTCCTCCTACTTTCAACAGCCCGAACCACACTTCCCCACTACAGCAGACACTCTCCTCCAACACCGGACTACCAACAACAGCCACCACAACCTGACCCAAGGCACCCACCCTTTGGCCCTTGCCATCCATACGGCTCTCCCACCAACACTTCCCTCCTCCTTTTCCTCCCCTCCTCCTACTTTCAACAGCCCGAACCACACTTCCCCACTACAGCAGACACTCTCCTCCAACACCGGACTACCAACAACAGCCACCACAACCTGCACCAAGGCACCCACCCTTTTGGCACTGGCATGCACACGGCTCTCCCACCAACACTTCCCTCCTCCTTTTCCTCCCCTCCTCCTACTTTCAACAGCCCTGACCACACTTCCCCACTACAGCAGACACTCTCCTCCAACACCGGACCACCAACAACAGCCACCACAACCTGACCCAAGGCACCCACCCTTTTGGCACTGGCATGCACACGGCTCTCCCACCAACACTTCCCTCCTCCTTTTCCTCCCCTCCTCCTACTTTCAACAGCCCGAACCACACTTCCCCACTACAGCAGACACTCTCCTCCAACACCCAACTACCAACAACAGCCACCACAACCTGCACCAAGGCACCCACCCTTTGGCCCTTGCCATCCATACGGCTCTCCCACCAACACTTCCCTCCTCCTTTTCCTCCCCTCCTCCTACTTTCAACAGCCCGAACCACACTTCCCCACTACAGCAGACACTCTCCTCCAACACCGGACCACCAACAACAGCCACCACAACCTGCACCAAGGCACCCACCCTTTGGCCCTTGCCATCCATACGGCTCTCCCACTAACACTTCCCTCCTCCTTTTCCTCCCCTCCTCCTACTTTCAACAGCCCGAACCACACTTCCCCACTACAGCAGACACTCTCTTCCAACACCGGACCACCAACAACAGCCACCACAACCTGACCCAAGGCACCCACCCTTTGGCCCTTGCCATCCATACCGCTCTCGCACCAACACTTCCCTCCTCCTTTTCCTCCCCTCCTCCTACTTTCAACAGCCCTGACCACACTTCCCCACTACAGCAGACACTCTCCTCCAACACTGGACTACCAACAACAGCCACCACAACCTGCACCAAGGCACCCACCCTTTGGCCCTTGCCATCCATACGGCGCTCCCACCAACACTTCCCTCCTCCTTTTCCTCCCCTCCTCCTACTTTCAACAGCCCGAACCACACTTCCCCACTACAGCAGACACTCTCCTCCAACACCGGACTACCAACAACAGCCACCACAACCTGACCCAAGGCACCCACCCTTTGGCCCTTGCCATCCATACGGCTCTCCCACCAACACTTCCCTCCTCCTTTTCCTCCCCTCCTCCTACTTTCAACAGCCCGAACCACACTTCCCCACTACAGCAGACACTCTCCTCCAACACCGGACTACCAACAACAGCCACCACAACCTGACCCAAGGCACCCACCCTTTGGCCCTTGCCATCCATACGGCTCTCCCACCAACACTTCCCTCATCCTTTTCCTCCCCTCCTCCTACTTTCAACAGCCCTGACCACACTTCCCCACTACAGCAGACACTCTCCTCCAACACCCAACTACCAACAACAGCCACCACAACCTGACCCAAGGCACCCACCCTTTGGCCCTTGCCATCCATACGGCTCTCCCACCAACACTTCCCTCCTCCTTTTCCTCCCCTCCTCCTACTTTCAACAGCCCTGACCACACTTCCCCACTACAGCAGACACTCTCCTCCAACACCGGACTACCAACAACAGCCACCACAACCTGCACCAAGGCACCCACCCTTTGGCCCTTGCCATCCATACGGCTCTCCCACCAACACTTCCCTCCTCCTTTTCCTCCCCTCCTCCTACTTTCAACAGCCCGAACCACACTTCCCCACTACAGCAGACACTCTCCTCCAACACCCAACTACCAACAACAGCCACCACAACCTGCACCAAGGCACCCACCCTTTTGGCACTGGCATGCATACGGCTCTCCCACCAACACTTCCCTCCTCCTTTTCCTCCCCTCCTCCTACTTTCAACAGCCCTGACCACACTTCCCCACTACAGCAGACACTCTCCTCCAACACCGGACCACCAACAACAGCCACCACAACCTGCACCAAGGCACCCACCCTTTGGCCCTTGCCATCCATACGGCTCTCCCACCAACACTTCCCTCATCCTTTTCCTCCCCTCCTCCTACTTTCAACAGCCCGAACCACACTTCCCCACTACAGCAGACACTCTCCTCCAACACCGGACTACCAACAACAGCCACCACAACCTGCACCAAGGCACCCACCCTTTTGGCACTGGCATGCACACGGCTCTCCCACCAACACTTCCCTCCTCCTTTTCCTCCCCTCCTCCTACTTTCAACAGCCCTGACCACACTTCCCCACTACAGCAGACACTCTCCTCCAACACCGGACTACCAACAACAGCCACCACAACCTGCACCAAGGCACCCACCCTTTGGCCCTTGCCATCCATACGGCTCTCCCACCAACACTTCCTTCCTCCTTTTCCTCCCCTCCTCCTACTTTCAACAGCCCTAACCACACTTCCCCACTACAGCAGACACTCTCCTCCAACACCCAACTACCAACAACAGCCACCACAACCTGACCCAAGGCACCCACCCTTTGGCCCTTGCCATCCATACGGCTCTCCCACCAACACTTCCCTCCTCCTTTTCCTCCCCTCCTCCTACTTTCAACAGCCCGAACCACACTTCCCCACTACAGCAGACACTCTCCTCCAACACCAGACTACCAACAACAGCCACCACAACCTGACCCAAGGCACCCACCCTTTGGCCCTTGCCATCCATACCGCTCTCCCACCAACACTTCCCTCCTCCTTTTCCTCCCCTCCTCCTACTTTCAACAGCCCGAACCACACTTCCCCACTACAGCAGACACTCTCCTCCAACACCGGACTACCAACAACAGCCACCACAACCTGCACCAAGGCACCCACCCTTTGGCCCTTGCCATCCATACGGCTCTCCCACCAACACTTCCCTCCTCCTTTTCCTCCCCTCCTCCTACTTTCAACAGCCCGAACCACACTTCCCCACTACAGCAGACACTCTCCTCCAACACCGGACTACCAACAACAGCCACCACAACCTGCACCAAGGCACCCACCCTTTTGGCACTGGCATGCACACGGCTCTCCCACCAACACTTCCCTCCTCCTTTTCCTCCCCTCCTCCTACTTTCAACAGCCCGAACCACACTTCCCCACTACAGCAGACACTCTCCTCCAACACCGGACTACCAACAACAGCCACCACAACCTGACCCAAGGCACCCACCCTTTGGCCCTTGCCATCCATACGGCTCTCCCACCAACACTTCCCTCCTCCTTTTCCTCCCCTCCTCCTACTTTCAACAGCCCGAACCACACTTCCCCACTACAGCAGACACTCTCCTCCAACACCGGACTACCAACAACAGCCACCACAACCTGACCCAAGGCACCCACCCTTTGGCCCTTGCCATCCATACGGCTCTCCCACCAACACTTCCCTCCTCCTTTTCCTCCCCTCCTCCTGTTTTTGACAGCCCTGACCACACTTCCCCACTACAGCAGACACTCTCCTCCAACACCGGACTACCAACAACAGCCACCACAACCTGACCCAAGGCACCCACCCTTTGGCCCTGGCCATCCATACGGCTCTCCCACCAACACTTCCCTCCTCCTTTTCCTCCCCTCCTCCTACTTTCAACAGCCCGAACCACACTTCCCCACTACAGCAGACACTCTCCTCCAACACCGGACTACCAACAACAGCCACCACAACCTGACCCAAGGCACCCACCCTTTGGCCCTTGCCATCCCTACCGCTCTCCCACCAACACTTCCCTCCTCCTTTTCCTCCCCTCCTCCTACTTTCAACAGCCCGAACCACACTTCCCCACTACAGCAGACACTCTCCTCCAACACCGGACTACCAACAACAGCCACCACAACCTGACCCAAGGCACCCACCCTTTGGCCCTTGCCATCCATACGGCTCTCCCACCAACACTTCCCTCCTCCTTTTCCTCCCATTCTCCTACTTTCAACAGCCCGAACCACACTTCCCCACTACAGCAGACACTCTCCTCCAACACCGGACTACCAACAACAGCCACCACAACCTGACCCAAGGCACCCACCCTTTGGCCCTTGCCATCCATACGGCTCTCCCACCAACACTTCCCTCCTCCTTTTCCTCCCCTCCTCCTGTTTTTGACAGCCCTGACCACACTTCCCCACTACAGCAGACACTCTCCTCCAACACCGGACTACCAACAACAGCCACCACAACCTGACCCAAGGCACCCACCCTTTGGCCCTGGCCATCCATACGGCTCTCCCACCAACACTTCCCTCCTCCTTTTCCTCCCCTTCTCCTACTTTCAACAGCCCGAACCACACTTCCCCACTACAGCAGACACTCTCCTCCAACACCGGACTACCAACAACAGCCACCACAACCTGCACCAAGGCACCCACCCTTTGGCCCTTGCCATCCATACGGCTCTCCCACCAACACTTCCCTCATCCTTTTCCTCCCCTGCTCCTACTTTCAACAGCCCGAACCACACTTCCCCACTACAGCAGACACTCTCCTCCAACACCCAACTACCAACAACAGCCACCACAACCTGACCCAAGGCACCCACCCTTTTGGCACTGGCATGCACACGGCTCTCCCACCAACACTTCCCTCCTCCTTTTCCTCCCCTCCGCCTACTTTCAACAGCCCTGACCACACTTCCCCACTACAGCAGACACTCTCCTCCAACACCGGACTATCAACAACAGCCACCACAACCTGCACCAAGGCACCCACCCTTTGGCCCTTGCCATCCATACGGCTCTCCCACCAACACTTCCCTCATCCTTTTCCTCCCCTCCTCCTACTTTCAACAGCCCGAACCACACTTCCCCACTACAGCAGACACTCTCCTCCAACACCAGACTACCAACAACAGCCACCACAACCTGACCCAAGGCACCCACATTTTTGACATTGGCATGCACACGGCTCTCCCACCAACACTTCCCTCCTCCTTTTCCTCCCATCCTCCTACTTTCAACAGCCCGAACCACACTTCCCCACTACAGCAGACACTCTCCTCCAACACCGGACTACCAACAACAGCCACCACAACCTGCACCAAGGCACCCACCCTTTGGCCCTTGCCATCCATACGGCTCTCCCACCAACACTTCCCTCCTCCTTTTCCTCCCCTCCTCCTACTTTCAACAGCCCGAACCACACTTCCCCACTACAGCAGACACTCTCCTCCAACACCCAACTACCAACAACAGCCACCACAACCTGCACCAAGGCACCCACCCTTTTGGCACTGGCATGCACACGGCTCTCCCACCAACACTTCCCTCCTCCTTTTCCTCCCCTCCTCCTACTTTCAACAGCCCTGACCACACTTCCCCACTACAGCAGACACTCTCCTCCAACACCGGACCACCAACAACAGCCACCACAACCTGACCCAAGGCACCCACCCTTTGGCCCTTGCCATCCATACGGCTCTCCCACCAACACTTCCCTCCTCCTTTTCCTCCCCTCCTCCTACTTTCAACAGCCCTGACCACACTTCCCCACTACAGCAGACACTCTCCTCCAACACCGGACTACCAACAACAGCCACCACAACCTGCACCAAGGCACCCACCCTTTGGCCCTTGCCATCCATACGGCTCTCCCACCAACACTTCCCTCCTCCTTTTCCTCCCCTCCTCCTACTTTCAACAGCCCGAACCACACTTCCCCACTACAGCAGACACTCTCCTCCAACACCGGACTACCAACAACAGCCACCACAACCTGACCGAAGGCACCCACATTTTTGACATTGGCATGCACACGGCTCTCCCACCAACACTTCCCTCCTCCTTTTCCTCCCCTCCTCCTACTTTCAACAGCCCGAACCACACTTCCCCACTACAGCAGACACTCTCCTCCAACACCGGACCAGCAACAACAGCCACCACAACCTGCACCAAGGCACCCAACCTTTGGCCCTTGCCATCCATACGGCTCTCCCACCAACACTTCCCTCCTCCTTTTCCTCCCCTCCTCCTACTTTCAACAGCCCGAACCACACTTCCCCACTACAGCAGACACTCTCCTCCAACACCCAACTACCAACAACAGCCACCACAACCTGACCCAAGGCACCCACCCTTTTGGCACTGGCATGCACACGGCTCTCCCACCAACACTTCCCTCCTCCTTTTCCTCCCCTCCTCCTACTTTCAACAGCCCTGACCACACTTCCCCACTACAGCAGACACTCTCCTCCAACACCGGACCACCAACAACAGCCACCACAACCTGACCCAAGGCACCCACCCTTTGGCCCTTGCCATCCATACCGCTCTCCCACCAACACTTCCCTCCTCCTTTTCCTCCCCTCCTCCTACTTTCAACAGCCCGAACCACACTTCCCCACTACAGCAGACACTCTCCTCCAACACCGGACTACCAACAACAGCCACCACAACCTGACCCAAGGCACCCACCCTTTGGCCCTTGCCATCCATACGGCTCTCCCACCAACACTTCCCTCCTCCTTTTCCTCCCCTCCTCCTACTTTCAACAGCCCGAACCACACTTCCCCACTACAGCAGACACTCTCCTCCAACACCGGACCACCAACAACAGCCACCACAACCTGCACCAAGGCACCCACCCTTTGGCCCTTGCCATCCATACGGCTCTCCCACTAACACTTCCCTCCTCCTTTTCCTCCCCTCCTCCTACTTTCAACAGCCCGAACCACACTTCCCCACTACAGCAGACACTCTCTTCCAACACCGGACTACCAACAACAGCCACCACAACCTGACCCAAGGCACCCACCCTTTGGCCCTTGCCATCCCTACCGCTCTCGCACCAACACTTCCCTCCTCCTTTTCCTCCCCTCCTCCTACTTTCAACAGCCCTGACCACACTTCCCCACTACAGCAGACACTCTCCTCCAACACCGGACTACCAACAACAGCCACCACAACCTGCACCAAGGCACCCACCCTTTGGCCCTTGCCATCCATACGGCGCTCCCACCAACACTTCCCTCCTCCTTTTCCTCCCCTCCTCCGACTTTCAACAGCCCGAACCACACTTCCCCACTACAGCAGACACTCTCCTCCAACACCCAACTACCAACAACAGCCACCACAACCTGCACCAAGGCACCCACCCTTTGGCCCTTGCCATCCATACGGCTCTCCCACCAACACTTCCCTCCTCCTTTTCCTCCCCTCCTCCTACTTTCAACAGCCCGAACCACACTTCCCCACTACAGCAGACACTCTCCTCCAACACCCAACTACCAACAACAGCCACCACAACCTGACCCAAGGCACCCACCCTTTGGCCCTTGCCATCCATACGGCTCTCCCACCAACACTTCCCTCCTCCTTTTCCTCCCCTCCTCCTGTTTTTGACAGCCCTGACCACACTTCCCCACTACAGCAGACACTCTCCTCCAACACCGGACTACCAACAACAGCCACCACAACCTGACCCAAGGCACCCACCCTTTGGCCCTGGCCATCCATACGGCTCTCCCACCAACACTTCCCTCCTCCTTTTCCTCCCCTCCTCCGACTTTCAACAGCCCGAACCACACTTCCCCACTACAGCAGACACTCTCCTCCAACACCCAACTACCAACAACAGCCACCACAACCTGCACCAAGGCACCCACCCTTTTGGCACTGGCATGCACACGGCTCTCCCACCAACACTTCCCTCCTCCTTTTCCTCCCCTCCTCCTACTTTCAACAGCCCTGACCACACTTCCCCACTACAGCAGACACTCTCCTCCAACACCGGACCACCAACAACAGCCACCACAACCTGACCCAAGGCACCCACCCTTTGGCCCTTGCCATCCATACGGCTCTCCCACCAACACTTCCCTCCTCCTTTTCCTCCCCTCCTCCTACTTTCAACAGCCCTGACCACACTTCCCCACTACAGCAGACACTCTCCTCCAACACCGGACTACCAACAACAGCCACCACAACCTGCACCAAGGCACCCACCCTTTGGCCCTTGCCATCCATACGGCTCTCCCACCAACACTTCCCTCCTCCTTTTCCTCCCCTCCTCCTACTTTCAACAGCCCGAACCACACTTCCCCACTACAGCAGACACTCTCCTCCAACACCGGACTACCAACAACAGCCACCACAACCTGACCGAAGGCACCCACATTTTTGACATTGGCATGCACACGGCTCTCCCACCAACACTTCCCTCCTCCTTTTCCTCCCCTCCTCCTACTTTCAACAGCCCGAACCACACTTCCCCACTACAGCAGACACTCTCCTCCAACACCGGACCAGCAACAACAGCCACCACAACCTGCACCAAGGCACCCAACCTTTGGCCCTTGCCATCCATACGGCTCTCCCACCAACACTTCCCTCCTCCTTTTCCTCCCCTCCTCCTACTTTCAACAGCCCGAACCACACTTCCCCACTACAGCAGACACTCTCCTCCAACACCCAACTACCAACAACAGCCACCACAACCTGACCCAAGGCACCCACCCTTTTGGCACTGGCATGCACACGGCTCTCCCACCAACACTTCCCTCCTCCTTTTCCTCCCCTCCTCCTACTTTCAACAGCCCTGACCACACTTCCCCACTACAGCAGACACTCTCCTCCAACACCGGACCACCAACAACAGCCACCACAACCTGACCCAAGGCACCCACCCTTTGGCCCTTGCCATCCATACCGCTCTCCCACCAACACTTCCCTCCTCCTTTTCCTCCCCTCCTCCTACTTTCAACAGCCCGAACCACACTTCCCCACTACAGCAGACACTCTCCTCCAACACCGGACTACCAACAACAGCCACCACAACCTGACCCAAGGCACCCACCCTTTGGCCCTTGCCATCCATACGGCTCTCCCACCAACACTTCCCTCCTCCTTTTCCTCCCCTCCTCCTACTTTCAACAGCCCGAACCACACTTCCCCACTACAGCAGACACTCTCCTCCAACACCGGACCACCAACAACAGCCACCACAACCTGCACCAAGGCACCCACCCTTTGGCCCTTGCCATCCATACGGCTCTCCCACTAACACTTCCCTCCTCCTTTTCCTCCCCTCCTCCTACTTTCAACAGCCCGAACCACACTTCCCCACTACAGCAGACACTCTCTTCCAACACCGGACTACCAACAACAGCCACCACAACCTGACCCAAGGCACCCACCCTTTGGCCCTTGCCATCCATACCGCTCTCGCACCAACACTTCCCTCCTCCTTTTCCTCCCCTCCTCCTACTTTCAACAGCCCTGACCACACTTCCCCACTACAGCAGACACTCTCCTCCAACACCGGACTACCAACAACAGCCACCACAACCTGCACCAAGGCACCCACCCTTTGGCCCTTGCCATCCATACGGCGCTCCCACCAACACTTCCCTCCTCCTTTTCCTCCCCTCCTCCGACTTTCAACAGCCCGAACCACACTTCCCCACTACAGCAGACACTCTCCTCCAACACCCAACTACCAACAACAGCCACCACAACCTGCACCAAGGCACCCACCCTTTGGCCCTTGCCATCCATACGGCTCTCCCACCAACACTTCCCTCCTCCTTTTCCTCCCCTCCTCCTACTTTCAACAGCCCGAACCACACTTCCCCACTACAGCAGACACTCTCCTCCAACACCCAACTACCAACAACAGCCACCACAACCTGACCCAAGGCACCCACCCTTTGGCCCTTGCCATCCATACGGCTCTCCCACCAACACTTCCCTCCTCCTTTTCCTCCCCTCCTCCTGTTTTTGACAGCCCTGACCACACTTCCCCACTACAGCAGACACTCTCCTCCAACACCGGACTACCAACAACAGCCACCACAACCTGACCCAAGGCACCCACCCTTTGGCCCTGGCCATCCATACGGCTCTCCCACCAACACTTCCCTCCTCCTTTTCCTCCCCTCCTCCGACTTTCAACAGCCCGAACCACACTTCCCCACTACAGCAGACACTCTCCTCCAACACCGGACCACCAACAACAGCCACCACAACCTGACCCAAGGCACCCACATTTTTGACATTGGCATGCACACGGCTCTCCCACCAACACTTCCCTCCTCCTTTTCCTCCCCTCCTCCTACTTTCAACAGCCCGAACCACACTTCCCCACTACAGCAGACACTCTCCTCCAACACCGGACTACCAACAACAGCCACCACAACCTGCACCAAGGCACCCACCCTTTGGCCCTTGCCATCCATACGGCTCTCCCACCAACACTTCCCTCCTCCTTTTCCTCCCCTCCTCCTACTTTCAACAGCCCGAACCACACTTCCCCACTACAGCAGACACTCTCCTCCAACACCCAACTACCAACAACAGCCACCACAACCTGCACCAAGGCACCCACCCTTTTGGCACTGGCATGCACACGGCTCTCCCACCAACACTTCCCTCCTCCTTTTCCTCCCCTCCTCCTACTTTCAACAGCCCTGACCACACTTCCCCACTACAGCAGACACTCTCCTCCAACACCGGACCACCAACAACAGCCACCACAACCTGCACCAAGGCACCCACCCTTTGGCCCTTGCCATCCATACGGCTCTCCCACCAACACTTCCCTCCTCCTTTTCCTCCCCTCCTCCTACTTTCAACAGCCCGAACCACACTTCCCCACTACAGCAGACACTCTCCTCCAACACCGGACTACCAACAACAGCCACCACAACCTGACCCAAGGCACCCACCCTTTTGGCACTGGCATGCACACGGCTCTCCCACCAACACTTCCCTCCTCCTTTTCCTCCCCTCCTCCTACTTTCAACAGCCCGAACCACACTTCCCCACTACAGCAGACACTCTCCTCCAACACCGGACTACCAACAACAGCCACCACAACCTGACCGAAGGCACCCACATTTTTGACATTGGCATGCACACGGCTCTCCCACCAACACTTCCCTCCTCCTTTTCCTCCCCTCCTCCTACTTTCAACAGCCCGAACCACACTTCCCCACTACAGCAGACACTCTCCTCCAACACCGGACCAGCAACAACAGCCACCACAACCTGCACCAAGGCACCCAACCTTTGGCCCTTGCCATCCATACGGCTCTCCCACCAACACTTCCCTCCTCCTTTTCCTCCCCTCCTCCTACTTTCAACAGCCCGAACCACACTTCCCCACTACAGCAGACACTCTCCTCCAACACCCAACTACCAACAACAGCCACCACAACCTGACCCAAGGCACCCACCCTTTTGGCACTGGCATGCATACGGCTCTCCCACCAACACTTCCCTCCTCCTTTTCCTCCCCTCCTCCTACTTTCAACAGCCCTGACCACACTTCCCCACTACAGCAGACACTCTCCTCCAACACCGGACCACCAACAACAGCCACCACAACCTGACCCAAGGCACCCACCCTTTGGCCCTTGCCATCCATACGGCTCTCCCACCAACACTTCCCTCCTCCTTTTCCTCCCCTCCTCCTACTTTCAACAGCCCGAACCACACTTCCCCACTACAGCAGACACTCTCCTCCAACACCCAACTACCAACAACAGCCACCACAACCTGACCCAAGGCACCCACCCTTTTGCCCTTGCCATCCATACGGCTCTCCCACCAACACTTCCCTCCTCCTTTTCCTCCCCTCCTCCTACTTTCAACAGCCCGAACCACACTTCCCCACTACAGCAGACACTCTCCTCCAACACCGGACCACCAACAACAGCCACCACAACCTGCACCAAGGCACCCACCCTTTGGCCCTTGCCATTCATACGGCTCTCCCACTAACACTTCCCTCCTCCTTTTCCTCCCCTCCTCCTACTTTCAACAGCCCGAACCACACTTCCCCACTACAGCAGACACTCTCTTCCAACACCGGACCACCAACAACAGCCACCACAACCTGACCCAAGGCACCCACCCTTTGGCCCTTGCCATCCATACCGCTCTCGCACCAACACTTCCCTCCTCCTTTTCCTCCCCTCCTCCTACTTTCAACAGCCCTGACCACACTTCCCCACTACAGCAGACACTCTCCTCCAACACCCAACTACCAACAACAGCCACCACAACCTGCACCAAGGCACCCACCCTTTGGCCCTTGCCATCCATACGGCGCTCCCACCAACACTTCCCTCCTCCTTTTCCTCCCCTCCTCCGACTTTCAACAGCCCGAACCACACTTCCCCACTACAGCAGACACTCTCCTCCAACACCGGACTACCAACAACAGCCACCACAACCTGACCCAAGGCACCCACCCTTTGGCCCTTGCCATCCATACGGCTCTCCCACCAACACTTCCCTCCTCCTTTTCCTCCCCTCCTCCTGTTTTTGACAGCCCTGACCACACTTCCCCACTACAGCAGACACTCTCCTCCAACACCGGACTACCAACAACAGCCACCACAACCTGACCCAAGGCACCCACCCTTTGGCCCTGGCCATCCATACAGCTCTCCCACCAACACTTCCCTCCTCCTTTTCCTCCCCTTCTCCTACTTTCAACAGCCCGAACCACACTTCCCCACTACAGCAGACACTCTCCTCCAACACCGGACCAGCAACAACAGCCACCACAACCTGCACCAAGGCACCCACCCTTTGGCCCTTGCCATCCATACGGCTCTCCCACCAACACTTCCCTCATCCTTTTCCTCCCCTCCTCCTACTTTCAACAGCCCGAACCACACTTCCCCACTACAGCAGACACTCTCCTCCAACACCCAACTACCAACAACAGCCACCACAACCTGACCCAAGGCACCCACCCTTTTGGCACTGGCATGCACACGGCTCTCCCACCAACACTTCCCTCCTCCTTTTCCTCCCCTCCGCCTACTTTCAACAGCCCGAACCACACTTCCCCACTACAGCAGACACTCTCCTCCAACACCGGACTATCAACAACAGCCACCACAACCTGCACCAAGGCACCCACCCTTTGGCCCTTGCCATCCATACGGCTCTCCCACCAACACTTCCCTCCTCCTTTTCCTCCCCTCCTCCGACTTTCAACAGCCCTGACCACACTTCCCCACTACAGCAGACACTCTCCTCCAACACCCAACTACCAACAACAGCCACCACAACCTGACCCAAGGCACCCACCCTTTGGCCCTTGCCATCCCTACCGCTCTCCCACCAACACTTCCCTCATCCTTTTCCTCCCCTCCTCCTACTTTCAACAGCCCGAACCACACTTCCCCACTACAGCAGACACTCTCCTCCAACACCCAACTACCAACAACAGCCACCACAACCTGCACCAAGGCACCCACCCTTTTGCCCTTGCCATCCATACGGCTCTCCCACCAACACTTCCCTCCTCCTTTTCCTCCCCTCCTCCTACTTTCAACAGCCCGAACCACACTTCCCCACTACAGCAGACACTCTCCTCCAACACCGGACTACCAACAACAGCCACCACAACCTGCACCAAGGCACCCACCCTTTGGCCCTTGCCATCCATACGGCTCTCCCACCAACACTTCCCTCCTCCTTTTCCTCCCCTCCTCCTACTTTCAACAGCCCGAACCACACTTCCCCACTACAGCAGACACTCTCCTCCAACACCGGACTACCAACAACAGCCACCACAACCTGCACCAAGGCACCCACCCTTTGGCCCTTGCCATCCATACGGCTCTCCCACCAACACTTCCCTCCTCCTTTTCCTCCCCTCCTCCTACTTTCAACAGCCCGAACCACACTTCCCCACTACAGCAGACACTCTCCTCCAACACCGGACTACCAACAACAGCCACCACAACCTGACCCAAGGCACCCACCCTTTGGCCCTTGCCATCCATACGGCTCTCCCACCAACACTTCCCTCCTCCTTTTCCTCCCCTCCTCCTACTTTCAACAGCCCGAACCACACTTCCCCACTACAGCAGACACTCTCCTCCAACACCCAACTACCAACAACAGCCACCACAACCTGCACCAAGGCACCCACCCTTTTGGCACTGGCATGCACACGGCTCTCCCACCAACACTTCCCTCCTCCTTTTCCTCCCCTCCTCCTACTTTCAACAGCCCTGACCACACTTCCCCACTACAGCAGACACTCTCCTCCAACACCGGACCACCAACAACAGCCACCACAACCTGCACCAAGGCACCCACCCTTTGGCCCTTGCCATCCATACGGCTCTCCCACCAACACTTCCCTCCTCCTTTTCCTCCCCTCCTCCTACTTTCAACAGCCCGAACCACACTTCCCCACTACAGCAGACACTCTCCTCCAACACCGGACTACCAACAACAGCCACCACAACCTGCACCAAGGCACCCACCCTTTTGGCACTGGCATGCACACGGCTCTCCCACCAACACTTCCCTCCTCCTTTTCCTCCCCTCCTCCTACTTTCAACAGCCCTAACCACACTTCCCCACTACAGCAGACACTCTCCTCCAACACCGGACTACCAACAACAGCCACCACAACCTGACCCAAGGCACCCACATTTTTGACATTGGCATGCACACGGCTCTCCCACCAACACTTCCCTCCTCCTTTTCCTCCCCTCCTCCTACTTTCAACAGCCCGAACCACACTTCCCCACTACAGCAGACACTCTCCTCCAACACCGGACCACCAACAACAGCCACCACAACCTGACCCAAGGCACCCATCCTTTTGCCCTTGCCATCCATACGGCTCTCCCACCAACACTTCCCTCCTCCTTTTCCTCCCCTCCTCCTACTTTCAACAGCCCGAACCACACTTCCCCACTACAGCAGACACTCTCCTCCAACACCCAACTACCAACAACAGCCACCACAACCTGCACCAAGGCACCCACCCTTTTGGCACTGGCATGCACACGGCTCTCCCACCAACACTTCCCTCCTCCTTTTCCTCCCCTCCTCCTACTTTCAACAGCCCTGACCACACTTCCCCACTACAGCAGACACTCTCCTCCAACACCCAACTACCAACAACAGCCACCACAACCTGCACCAAGGCACCCACCCTTTGGCCCTTGCCATCCATACCGCTCTCCCACCAACACTTCCCTCCTCCTTTTCCTCCCCTCCTCCTACTTTCAACAGCCCGAACCACACTTCCCCACTACAGCAGACACTCTCCTCCAACACCCAACTACCAACAACAGCCACCACAACCTGACCCAAGGCACCCACCCTTTTGCCCTTGCCATCCATACGGCTCTCCCACCAACACTTCCCTCCTCCTTTTCCTCCCCTCCTCCTACTTTCAACAGCCCGAACCACACTTCCCCACTACAGCAGACACTCTCCTCCAACACCGGACCACCAACAACAGCCACCACAACCTGCACCAAGGCACCCACCCTTTGGCCCTTGCCATCCATACGGCTCTCCCACTAACACTTCCCTCCTCCTTTTCCTCCCCTCCTCCTACTTTCAACAGCCCGAACCACACTTCCCCACTACAGCAGACACTCTCTTCCAACACCGGACCACCAACAACAGCCACCACAACCTGACCCAAGGCACCCACCCTTTGGCCCTTGCCATCCATACCGCTCTCGCACCAACACTTCCCTCCTCCTTTTCCTCCCCTCCTCCTACTTTCAACAGCCCTGACCACACTTCCCCACTACAGCAGACACTCTCCTCTAACACCGGACCACCAACAACAGCCACCACAACCTGCACCAAGGCACCCACCCTTTGGCCCTTGCCATCCATACGGCTCTCCCACCAACACTTCCCTCCTCCTTTTCCTCCCCTCCTCCGACTTTCAACAGCCCGAACCACACTTCCCCACTACAGCAGACACTCTCCTCCAACACCGGACTACCAACAACAGCCACCACAACCTGACCCAAGGCACCCACCCTTTGGCCCTTGCCATCCATACGGCTCTCCCACCAACACTTCCCTCCTCCTTTTCCTCCCCTCCTCCTACTTTCAACAGCCCTGACCACACTTCCCCACTACAGCAGACACTCTCCTCCAACACCGGACTACCAACAACAGCCACCACAACCTGCACCAAGGCACCCACCCTTTGGCCCTTGCCATCCATACGGCTCTCCCACCAACACTTCCCTCCTCCTTTTCCTCCCCTCCTCCGACTTTCAACAGCCCGAACCACACTTCCCCACTACAGCAGACACTCTCCTCCAACACCCAACTACCAACAACAGCCACCACAACCTGACCCAAGGCACCCACATTTTTGACATTGGCATGCACACGGCTCTCCCACCAACACTTCCCTCCTCCTTTTCCTCCCCTCCTCCTACTTTCAACAGCCCGAACCACACTTCCCCACTACAGCAGACACTCTCCTCCAACACCGGACTACCAACAACAGCCACCACAACCTGCACCAAGGCACCCACCCTTTGGCCCTTGCCATCCATACGGCTCTCCCACCAACACTTCCCTCCTCCTTTTCCTCCCCTCCTCCTACTTTCAACAGCCCGAACCACACTTCCCCACTACAGCAGACACTCTCCTCCAACACCCAACTACCAACAACAGCCACCACAACCTGCACCAAGGCACCCACCCTTTTGGCACTGGCATGCATACGGCTCTCCCACCAACACTTCCCTCCTCCTTTTCCTCCCCTCCTCCTACTTTCAACAGCCCTGACCACACTTCCCCACTACAGCAGACACTCTCCTCCAACACCGGACCACCAACAACAGCCACCACAACCTGACCCAAGGCACCCACCCTTTGGCCCTTGCCATCCATACGGCTCTCCCACCAACACTTCCCTCCTCCTTTTCCTCCCCTCCTCCGACTTTCAACAGCCCGAACCACACTTCCCCACTACAGCAGACACTCTCCTCCAACACCGGACTACCAACAACAGCCACCACAACCTGCACCAAGGCACCCACCCTTTTGGCACTGGCATGCACACGGCTCTCCCACCAACACTTCCCTCCTCCTTTTCCTCCCCTCCTCCGACTTTCAACAGCCCGAACCACACTTCCCCACTACAGCAGACACTCTCCTCCAACACCGGACTACCAACAACAGCCACCACAACCTGACCCAAGGCACCCACATTTTTGACATTGGCATGCACACGGCTCTCCCACCAACACTTCCCTCCTCCTTTTCCTCCCCTCCTCCTACTTTCAACAGCCCGAACCACACTTCCCCACTACAGCAGACACTCTCCTCCAACACCGGACCACCAACAACAGCCACCACAACCTGCACCAAGGCACCCACCCTTTCGCCCTTGCCATCCATACGGCTCTCCCACCAACACTTCCCTCCTCCTTTTCCTCCCCTCCTCCTACTTTCAACAGCCCGAACCACACTTCCCCACTACAGCAGACACTCTCCTCCAACACCCAACTACCAACAACAGCCACCACAACCTGACCCAAGGCACCCACCCTTTTGGCACTGGCATGCACACGGCTCTCCCACCAACACTTCCCTCCTCCTTTTCCTCCCCTCCTCCTACTTTCAACAGCCCTGACCACACTTCCCCACTACAGCAGACACTCTCCTCCAACACCGGACCACCAACAACAGCCACCACAACCTGACCCAAGGCACCCACCCTTTGGCCCTTGCCATCCATACCGCTCTCCCACCAACACTTCCCTCCTCCTTTTCCTCCCCTCCTCCTACTTTCAACAGCCCGAACCACACTTCCCCACTACAGCAGACACTCTCCTCCAACACCCAACTACCAACAACAGCCACCACAACCTGACCCAAGGCACCCACCCTTTTGCCCTTGCCATCCATACGGCTCTCCCACCAACACTTCCCTCATCCTTTTCCTCCCCTCCTCCGACTTTCAACAGCCCGAACCACACTTCCCCACTACAGCAGACACTCTCCTCCAACACCGGACCACCAACAACAGCCACCACAACCTGCACCAAGGCACCCACCCTTTGGCCCTTGCCATCCATACGGCTCTCCCACTAACACTTCCCTCCTCCTTTTCCTCCCCTCCTCCTACTTTCAACAGCCCGAACCACACTTCCCCACTACAGCAGACACTCTCTTCCAACACCGGACCACCAACAACAGCCACCACAACCTGACCCAAGGCACCCACCCTTTGGCCCTTGTCATCCATACCGCTCTCCCACCAACACTTCCCTCCTCCTTTTCCTCCCCTCCTCCTACTTTCAACAGCCCTGACCACACTTCCCCACTACAGCAGACACTCTCCTCCAACACCGGACTACCAACAACAGCCACCACAACCTGACCCAAGGCACCCACCCTTTGGCCCTTGCCATCCATACGGCTCTCCCACCAACACTTCCCTCCTCCTTTTCCTCCCCTCCTCCGACTTTCAACAGCCCGAACCACACTTCCCCACTACAGCAGACACTCTCCTCCAACACCGGACTACCAACAACAGCCACCACAACCTGACCCAAGGCACCCACCCTTTGGCCCTTGCCATCCATACGGCTCTCCCACCAACACTTCCCTCCTCCTTTTCCTCCCCTCCTCCTACTTTCAACAGCCCGAACCACACTTCCCCACTACAGCAGACACTCTCCTCCAACACCGGACTACCAACAACAGCCACCACAACCTGACCCAAGGCACCCACCCTTTGGCCCTTGCCATCCATACGGCTCTCCCACCAACACTTCCCTCCTCCTTTTCCTCCCCTCCTCCTGTTTTTGACAGCCCTGACCACACTTCCCCACTACAGCAGACACTCTCCTCCAACACCGGACTACCAACAACAGCCACCACAACCTGACCCAAGGCACCCACCCTTTGGCCCTGGCCATCCATACGGCTCTCCCACCAACACTTCCCTCCTCCTTTTCCTCCCCTTCTCCTATTTTCAACAGCCCGAACCACACTTCCCCACTACAGCAGACACTCTCCTCCAACACCGGACTACCAACAACAGCCACCACAACCTGCACCAAGGCACCCACCCTTTGGCCCTTGCCATCCATACGGCTCTCCCACCAACACTTCCCTCATCCTTTTCCTCCCCTCCTCCTACTTTCAACAGCCCGAACCACACTTCCCCACTACAGCAGACACTCTCCTCCAACACCCAACTACCAACAACAGCCACCACAACCTGACCCAAGGCACCCACCCTTTTGGCACTGGCATGCACACGGCTCTCCCACCAACACTTCCCTCCTCCTTTTCCTCCCCTCCGCCTACTTTCAACAGCCCTAACCACACTTCCCCACTACAGCAGACACTCTCCTCCAACACCGGACTATCAACAACAGCCACCACAACCTGCACCAAGGCACCCACCCTTTGGCCCTTGCCATCCATACGGCTCTCCCACCAACACTTCCCTCCTCCTTTTCCTCCCCTCCTCCGACTTTCAACAGCCCTGACCACACTTCCCCACTACAGCAGACACTCTCCTCCAACACCCAACTACCAACAACAGCCACCACAACCTGCACCAAGGCACCCACCCTTTGGCCCTTGCCATCCATACGGCTCTCCCACCAACACTTCCCTCCTCCTTTTCCTCCCCTCCTCCGACTTTCAACAGCCCGAACCACACTTCCCCACTACAGCAGACACTCTCCTCCAACACCGGACCACCAACAACAGCCACCACAACCTGCACCAAGGCACCCACCCTTTGGCCCTTGCCATCCATACGGCTCTCCCACTAACACTTCCCTCCTCCTTTTCCTCCCCTCCTCCTACTTTCAACAGCCCGAACCACACTTCCCCACTACAGCAGACACTCTCTTCCAACACCGGACCACCAACAACAGCCACCACAACCTGACCCAAGGCACCCACCCTTTGGCCCTTGCCATCCATACCGCTCTCCCACCAACACTTCCCTCCTCCTTTTCCTCCCCTCCTCCTACTTTCAACAGCCCTGACCACACTTCCCCACTACAGCAGACACTCTCCTCCAACACCGGACTACCAACAACAGCCACCACAACCTGACCCAAGGCACCCACCCTTTTGCCCTTGCCATCCATACGGCTCTCCCACCAACACTTCCCTCCTCCTTTTCCTCCCCTCCTCCGACTTTCAACAGCCCGAACCACACTTCCCCACTACAGCAGACACTCTCCTCCAACACCGGACTACCAACAACAGCCACCACAACCTGACCCAAGGCACCCACCCTTTGGCCCTTGCCATCCATACGGCTCTCCCACCAACACTTCCCTCCTCCTTTTCCTCCCCTCCTCCTACTTTCAACAGCCCGAACCACACTTCCCCACTACAGCAGACACTCTCCTCCAACACCGGACTACCAACAACAGCCACCACAACCTGCACCAAGGCACCCACCCTTTGGCCCTTGCCATCCATACGGCTCTCCCACCAACACTTCCCTCCTCCTTTTCCTCCCCTCCTCCTGTTTTTGACGGCCCTGACCACACTTCCCCACTACAGCAGACACTCTCCTCCAACACCGGACTACCAACAACAGCCACCACAACCTGACCCAAGGCACCCACCCTTTGGCCCTGGCCATCCATACGGCTCTCCCACCAACACTTCCCTCCTCCTTTTCCTCCCCTTCTCCTATTTTCAACAGCCCGAACCACACTTCCCCACTACAGCAGACACTCTCCTCCAACACCGGACTACCAACAACAGCCACCACAACCTGCACCAAGGCACCCACCCTTTGGCCCTTGCCATCCATACGGCTCTCCCACCAACACTTCCCTCATCCTTTTCCTCCCCTCCTCCTACTTTCAACAGCCCGAACCACACTTCCCCACTACAGCAGACACTCTCCTCCAACACCCAACTACCAACAACAGCCACCACAACCTGACCCAAGGCACCCACCCTTTTGGCACTGGCATGCACACGGCTCTCCCACCAACACTTCCCTCCTCCTTTTCCTCCCCTCCGCCTACTTTCAACAGCCCTGACCACACTTCCCCACTACAGCAGACACTCTCCTCCAACACCGGACTATCAACAACAGCCACCACAACCTGCACCAAGGCACCCACCCTTTGGCCCTTGCCATCCATACGGCTCTCCCACCAACACTTCCCTCCTCCTTTTCCTCCCCTCCTCCGACTTTCAACAGCCCTGACCACACTTCCCCACTACAGCAGACACTCTCCTCCAACACCCAACTACCAACAACAGCCACCACAACCTGACCCAAGGCACCCACCCTTTGGCCCTTGCCATCCATACGGCTCTCCCACCAACACTTCCCTCCTCCTTTTCCTCCCCTCCTCCTACTTTCAACAGCCCGAACCACACTTCCCCACTACAGCAGACACTCTCCTCCAACACCCAACTACCAACAACAGCCACCACAACCTGACCCAAGGCACCCACCCTTTGGCCCTTGCCATCCCTACCGCTCTCCCACCAACACTTCCCTCATCCTTTTCCTCCCCTCCTCCTACTTTCAACAGCCCGAACCACACTTCCCCACTACAGCAGACACTCTCCTCCAACACCCAACTACCAACAACAGCCACCACAACCTGCACCAAGGCACCCACCCTTTGGCCCTTGCCATCCATACGGCTCTCCCACCAACACTTCCCTCCTCCTTTTCCTCCCCTCCTCCTACTTTCAACAGCCCGAACCACACTTCCCCACTACAGCAGACACTCTCCTCCAACACCGGACCACCAACAACAGCCACCACAACCTGCACCAAGGCACCCATCCTTTTGCCCTTGCCATCCATACGGCTCTCCCACCAACACTTCCCTCCTCCTTTTCCTCCCCTCCTCCTACTTTCAACAGCCCGAACCACACTTCCCCACTACAGCAGACACTCTCCTCCAACACCCAACTACCAACAACAGCCACCACAACCTGCACCAAGGCACCCACCCTTTTGGCACTGGCATGCACACGGCTCTCCCACCAACACTTCCCTCCTCCTTTTCCTCCCCTCCTCCTACTTTCAACAGCCCTGACCACACTTCCCCACTACAGCAGACACTCTCCTCCAACACCGGACCACCAACAACAGCCACCACAACCTGCACCAAGGCACCCACCCTTTGGCCCTTGCCATCCATACCGCTCTCCCACCAACACTTCCCTCCTCCTTTTCCTCCCCTCCTCCTACTTTCAACAGCCCGAACCACACTTCCCCACTACAGCAGACACTCTCCTCCAACACCCAACTACCAACAACAGCCACCACAACCTGACCCAAGGCACCCACCCTTTTGCCCTTGCCATCCATACGGCTCTCCCACCAACACTTCCCTCCTCCTTTTCCTCCCCTCCTCCTACTTTCAACAGCCCGAACCACACTTCCCCACTACAGCAGACACTCTCCTCCAACACCGGACTACCAACAACAGCCACCACAACCTGCACCAAGGCACCCACCCTTTGGCCCTTGCCATCCATACGGCTCTCCCACTAACACTTCCCTCCTCCTTTTCCTCCCCTCCTCCTACTTTCAACAGCCCGAACCACACTTCCCCACTACAGCAGACACTCTCTTCCAACACCGGACCACCAACAACAGCCACCACAACCTGACCCAAGGCACCCACCCTTTGGCCCTTGCCATCCATACGGCTCTCCCACCAACACTTCCCTCCTCCTTTTCCTCCCCTCCTCCGACTTTCAACAGCCCGAACCACACTTCCCCACTACAGCAGACACTCTCCTCTAACACCGGACCACCAACAACAGCCACCACAACCTGCACCAAGGCACCCACCCTTTGGCCCTTGCCATCCATACGGCTCTCCCACCAACACTTCCCTCCTCCTTTTCCTCCCCTCCTCCGACTTTCAACAGCCCGAACCACACTTCCCCACTACAGCAGACACTCTCCTCCAACACCGGACTACCAACAACAGCCACCACAACCTGACCCAAGGCACCCACCCTTTGGCCCTTGCCATCCATACGGCTCTCCCACCAACACTTCCCTCCTCCTTTTCCTCCCCTCCTCCTACTTTCAACAGCCCTGACCACACTTCCCCACTACAGCAGACACTCTCCTCCAACACCGGACTACCAACAACAGCCACCACAACCTGCACCAAGGCACCCACCCTTTGGCCCTTGCCATCCATACGGCTCTCCCACCAACACTTCCCTCCTCCTTTTCCTCCCCTCCTCCGACTTTCAACAGCCCGAACCACACTTCCCCACTACAGCAGACACTCTCTTCCAACACCGGACCACCAACAACAGCCACCACAACCTGACCCAAGGCACCCACCCTTTGGCCCTTGCCATCCATACCGCTCTCGCACCAACACTTCCCTCCTCCTTTTCCTCCCCTCCTCCTACTTTCAACAGCCCGAACCACACTTCCCCACTACAGCAGACACTCTCCTCCAACACCCAACTACCAACAACAGCCACCACAACCTGACCCAAGGCACCCACCCTTTTGCCCTTGCCATCCATACGGCTCTCCCACCAACACTTCCCTCCTCCTTTTCCTCCCCTCCTCCTACTTTCAACAGCCCGAACCACACTTCCCCACTACAGCAGACACTCTCCTCCAACACCCAACTACCAACAACAGCCACCACAACCTGCACCAAGGCACCCACCCTTTGGCCCTTGCCATCCATACGGCTCTCCCACTAACACTTCCCTCCTCCTTTTCCTCCCCTCCTCCTACTTTCAACAGCCCGAACCACACTTCCCCACTACAGCAGACACTCTCCTCCAACACCGGACCACCAACAACAGCCACCACAACCTGACCCAAGGCACCCACCCTTTGGCCCTTGCCATCCATACCGCTCTCGCACCAACACTTCCCTCCTCCTTTTCCTCCCCTCCTCCGACTTTCAACAGCCCTGACCACACTTCCCCACTACAGCAGACACTCTCCTCTAACACCGGACCACCAACAACAGCCACCACAACCTGCACCAAGGCACCCACCCTTTGGCCCTTGCCATCCATACGGCTCTCCCACCAACACTTCCCTCCTCCTTTTCCTCCCCTCCTCCGACTTTCAACAGCTCGAACCACACTTCCCCACTACAGCAGACACTCTCCTCCAACACCGGACTACCAACAACAGCCACCACAACCTGACCCAAGGCACCCACCCTTTGGCCCTTGCCATCCATACGGCTCTCCCACCAACACTTCCCTCCTCCTTTTCCTCCCCTCCTCCTACTTTCAACAGCCCTGACCACACTTCCCCACTACAGCAGACACTCTCCTCCAACACCGGACTACCAACAACAGCCACCACAACCTGACCCAAGGCACCCACCCTTTGGCCCTTGCCATCCATACGGCTCTCCCACCAACACTTCCCTCCTCCTTTTCCTCCCCTCCTCCGACTTTCAACAGCCCGAACCACACTTCCCCACTACAGCAGACACTCTCCTCCAACACCCAACTACCAACAACAGCCACCACAACCTGACCCAAGGCACCCACATTTTTGACATTGGCATGCACACGGCTCTCCCACCAACACTTCCCTCCTCCTTTTCCTCCCCTCCTCCTACTTTCAACAGCCCGAACCACACTTCCCCACTACAGCAGACACTCTCCTCCAACACCGGACCACCAACAACAGCCACCACAACCTGACCCAAGGCACCCACCCTTTGGCCCTTGCCATCCATACGGCTCTCCCACCAACACTTCCCTCCTCCTTTTCCTCCCCTCCTCCTACTTTCAACAGCCCGAACCACACTTCCCCACTACAGCAGACACTCTCCTCCAACACCCAACTACCAACAACAGCCACCACAACCTGACCCAAGGCACCCACCCTTTTGGCACTGGCATGCATACGGCTCTCCCACCAACACTTCCCTCCTCCTTTTCCTCCCCTCCTCCTACTTTCAACAGCCCTGACCACACTTCCCCACTACAGCAGACACTCTCCTCCAACACCGGACCACCAACAACAGCCACCACAACCTGACCCAAGGCACCCACCCTTTGGCCCTTGCCATCCATACGGCTCTCCCACCAACACTTCCCTCATCCTTTTCCTCCCCTCCTCCTACTTTCAACAGCCCGAACCACACTTCCCCACTACAGCAGACACTCTCCTCCAACACCGGACTACCAACAACAGCCACCACAACCTGACCCAAGGCACCCACCCTTTTGGCACTGGCATGCACACGGCTCTCCCACCAACACTTCCCTCCTCCTTTTCCTCCCCTCCTCCTACTTTCAACAGCCCGAACCACACTTCCCCACTACAGCAGACACTCTCCTCCAACACCGGACTACCAACAACAGCCACCACAACCTGACCGAAGGCACCCACATTTTTGACATTGGCATGCACACGGCTCTCCCACCAACACTTCCCTCCTCCTTTTCCTCCCCTCCTCCTACTTTCAACAGCCCGAACCACACTTCCCCACTACAGCAGACACTCTCCTCCAACACCGGACCACCAACAACAGCCACCACAACCTGCACCAAGGCACCCAACCTTTTGCCCTTGCCATCCATACGGCTCTCCCACCAACACTTCCCTCCTCCTTTTCCTCCCCTCCTCCTACTTTCAACAGCCCGAACCACACTTCCCCACTACAGCAGACACTCTCCTCCAACACCCAACTACCAACAACAGCCACCACAACCTGACCCAAGGCACCCACCCTTTTGGCACTGGCATGCACACGGCTCTCCCACCAACACTTCCCTCCTCCTTTTCCTCCCCTCCTCCTACTTTCAACAGCCCTGACCACACTTCCCCACTACAGCAGACACTCTCCTCCAACACCGGACCACCAACAACAGCCACCACAACCTGACCCAAGGCACCCACCCTTTGGCCCTTGCCATCCATACCGCTCTCCCACCAACACTTCCCTCCTCCTTTTCCTCCCCTCCTCCTACTTTCAACAGCCCGAACCACACTTCCCCACTACAGCAGACACTCTCCTCCAACACCCAACTACCAACAACAGCCACCACAACCTGACCCAAGGCACCCACCCTTTTGCCCTTGCCATCCATACGGCTCTCCCACCAACACTTCCCTCCTCCTTTTCCTCCCCTCCTCCGACTTTCAACAGCCCGAACCACACTTCCCCACTACAGCAGACACTCTCCTCCAACACCGGACCACCAACAACAGCCACCACAACCTGCACCAAGGCACCCACCCTTTGGCCCTTGCCATCCATACGGCTCTCCCACTAACACTTCCCTCCTCCTTTTCCTCCCCTCCTCCTACTTTCAACAGCCCGAACCACACTTCCCCACTACAGCAGACACTCTCTTCCAACACCGGACCACCAACAACAGCCACCACAACCTGCACCAAGGCACCCACCCTTTGGCCCTTGCCATCCATACCGCTCTCCCACCAACACTTCCCTCCTCCTTTTCCTCCCCTCCTCCTACTTTCAACAGCCCTGACCACACTTCCCCACTACAGCAGACACTCTCCTCCAACACCGGACTACCAACAACAGCCACCACAACCTGACCCAAGGCACCCACCCTTTGGCCCTTGCCATCCATACGGCTCTCCCACCAACACTTCCCTCCTCCTTTTCCTCCCCTCCTCCGACTTTCAACAGCCCGAACCACACTTCCCCACTACAGCAGACACTCTCCTCCAATACCGGACTACCAACAACAGCCACCACAACCTGACCCAAGGCACCCACCCTTTGGCCCTTGCCATCCATACGGCTCTCCCACCAACACTTCCCTCCTCCTTTTCCTCCCCTCCTCCTACTTTCAACAGCCCGAACCACACTTCCCCACTACAGCAGACACTCTCCTCCAACACCGGACTACCAACAACAGCCACCACAACCTGACCCAAGGCACCCACCCTTTGGCCCTTGCCATCCATACGGCTCTCCCACCAACACTTCCCTCCTCCTTTTCCTCCCCTCCTCCTGTTTTTGACAGCCCTGACCACACTTCCCCACTACAGCAGACACTCTCCTCCAACACCGGACTACCAACAACAGCCACCACAACCTGACCCAAGGCACCCACCCTTTGGCCCTGGCCATCCATACGGCTCTCCCACCAACACTTCCCTCCTCCTTTTCCTCCCCTTCTCCTACTTTCAACAGCCCGAACCACACTTCCCCACTACAGCAGACACTCTCCTCCAACACCGGACTACCAACAACAGCCACCACAACCTGCACCAAGGCACCCACCCTTTGGCCCTTGCCATCCATACGGCTCTCCCACCAACACTTCCCTCATCCTTTTCCTCCCCTCCTCCTACTTTCAACAGCCCGAACCACACTTCCCCACTACAGCAGACACTCTCCTCCAACACCCAACTACCAACAACAGCCACCACAACCTGACCCAAGGCACCCACCCTTTTGGCACTGGCATGCACACGGCTCTCCCACCAACACTTCCCTCCTCCTTTTCCTCCCCTCCGCCTACTTTCAACAGCCCTGACCACACTTCCCCACTACAGCAGACACTCTCCTCCAACACCGGACTATCAACAACAGCCACCACAACCTGCACCAAGGCACCCACCCTTTGGCCCTTGCCATCCATACGGCTCTCCCACCAACACTTCCCTCCTCCTTTTCCTCCCCTCCTCCGACTTTCAACAGCCCGAACCACACTTCCCCACTACAGCAGACACTCTCCTCCAACACCGGACTACCAACAACAGCCACCACAACCTGACCCAAGGCACCCACCCTTTTGCCCTTGCCATCCATACGGCTCTCCCACCAACACTTCCCTCCTCCTTTTCCTCCCCTCCTCCTACTTTCAACAGCCCGAACCACACTTCCCCACTACAGCAGACACTCTCCTCCAACACCCAACTACCAACAACAGCCACCACAACCTGACCCAAGGCACCCACCCTTTGGCCCTTGCCATCCCTACCGCTCTCCCACCAACACTTCCCTCATCCTTTTCCTCCCCTCCTCCTACTTTCAACAGCCCGAACCACACTTCCCCACTACAGCAGACACTCTCCTCCAACACCCAACTACCAACAACAGCCACCACAACCTGCACCAAGGCACCCACCCTTTTGCCCTTGCCATCCATACGGCTCTCCCACCAACACTTCCCTCCTCCTTTTCCTCCCCTCCTCCTACTTTCAACAGCCCGAACCACACTTCCCCACTACAGCAGACACTCTCCTCCAACACCGGACCACCAACAACAGCCACCACAACCTGCACCAAGGCACCCACCCTTTGGCCCTTGCCATCCATACGGCTCTCCCACCAACACTTCCCTCCTCCTTTTCCTCCCCTCCTCCTACTTTCAACAGCCCGAACCACACTTCCCCACTACAGCAGACACTCTCCTCCAACACCCAACTACCAACAACAGCCACCACAACCTGACCCAAGGCACCCACCCTTTGGCCCTTGCCATCCATACGGCTCTCCCACCAACACTTCCCTCCTCCTTTTCCTCCCCTCCTCCGACTTTCAACAGCCCTGACCACACTTCCCCACTACAGCAGACACTCTCCTCCAACACCGGACTACCAACAACAGCCACCACAACCTGACCCAAGGCACCCACCCTTTGGCCCTGGCCATCCATACGGCTCTCCCACCAACACTTCCCTCCTCCTTTTCCTCCCCTCCTCCTACTTTCAACAGCCCGAACCACACTTCCCCACTACAGCAGACACTCTCCTCCAACACCCAACTACCAACAACAGCCACCACAACCTGACCCAAGGCACCCACATTTTTGACACTGGCATGCACACGGCTCTCCCACCAACACTTCCCTCCTCCTTTTCCTCCCCTCCTCCTACTTTCAACAGCCCGAACCACACTTCCCCACTACAGCAGACACTCTCCTCCAACACCCAACTACCAACAACAGCCACCACAACCTGACCCAAGGCACCCACCCTTTGGCCCTTGCCATCCATACGGCTCTCCCACCAACACTTCCCTCATCCTTTTCCTCCCCTCCTCCGACTTTCAACAGCCCGAACCACACTTCCCCACTACAGCAGACACTCTCCTCCAACACCCAACTACCAACAACAGCCACCACAACCTGCACCAAGGCACCCACCCTTTTGGCACTGGCATGCACACGGCTCTCCCACCAACACTTCCCTCCTCCTTTTCCTCCCCTCCTCCTACTTTCAACAGCCCTGACCACACTTCCCCACTACAGCAGACACTCTCCTCCAACACCGGACTACCAACAACAGCCACCACAACCTGACCCAAGGCACCCACCCTTTGGCCCTTGCCATCCATACGGCTCTCCCACCAACACTTCCCTCCTCCTTTTCCTCCCCTCCTCCGACTTTCAACAGCCCGAACCACACTTCCCCACTACAGCAGACACTCTCCTCCAACACCGGACTACCAACAACAGCCACCACAACCTGACCCAAGGCACCCACCCTTTTGGCACTGGCATGCACACGGCTCTCCCACCAACACTTCCCTCCTCCTTTTCCTCCCCTCCTCCTACTTTCAACAGCCCGAACCACACTTCCCCACTACAGCAGACACTCTCCTCCAACACCCAACTACCAACAACAGCCACCACAACCTGACCGAAGGCACCCACATTTTTGACATTGGCATGCACACGGCTCTCCCACCAACACTTCCCTCCTCCTTTTCCTCCCCTCCTCCTACTTTCAACAGCCCGAACCACACTTCCCCACTACAGCAGACACTCTCCTCCAACACCGGACCACCAACAACAGCCACCACAACCTGCACCAAGGCACCCAACCTTTTGCCCTTGCCATCCATACGGCTCTCCCACCAACACTTCCCTCCTCCTTTTCCTCCCCTCCTCCTACTTTCAACAGCCCGAACCACACTTCCCCACTACAGCAGACACTCTCCTCCAACACCCAACTACCAACAACAGCCACCACAACCTGCACCAAGGCACCCACCCTTTTGGCACTGGCATGCACACGGCTCTCCCACCAACACTTCCCTCCTCCTTTTCCTCCCCTCCTCCTACTTTCAACAGCCCTGACCACACTTCCCCACTACAGCAGACACTCTCCTCCAACACCGGACCACCAACAACAGCCACCACAACCTGACCCAAGGCACCCACCCTTTGGCCCTTGCCATCCATACCGCTCTCCCACCAACACTTCCCTCCTCCTTTTCCTCCCCTCCTCCGACTTTCAACAGCCCGAACCACACTTCCCCACTACAGCAGACACTCTCCTCCAACACCCAACTACCAACAACAGCCACCACAACCTGACCCAAGGCACCCACCCTTTTGCCCTTGCCATCCATACGGCTCTCCCACCAACACTTCCCTCCTCCTTTTCCTCCCCTCCTCCTACTTTCAACAGCCCTGACCACACTTCCCCACTACAGCAGACACTCTCTTCCAACACCGGACCACCAACAACAGCCACCACAACCTGACCCAAGGCACCCACCCTTTGGCCCTTGCCATCCATACCGCTCTCGCACCAACACTTCCCTCCTCCTTTTCCTCCCCTCCTCCTACTTTCAACAGCCCTGACCACACTTCCCCACTACAGCAGACACTCTCCTCCAACACCGGACTACCAACAACAGCCACCACAAGCTGCACCAAGGCACCCACCCTTTTGCCCTTGCCATCCATACGGCTCTCCCACCAACACTTCCCTCCTCCTTTTCCTCCCCTCCTCCTACTTTCAACAGCCCGAACCACACTTCCCCACTACAGCAGACACTCTCCTCCAACACCGGACTACCAACAACAGCCACCACAACCTGCACCAAGGCACCCACCCTTTTGGCACTGGCATGCACACGGCTCTCCCACCAACACTTCCCTCCTCCTTTTCCTCCCCTCCTCCTACTTTCAACAGCCCGAACCACACTTCCCCACTACAGCAGACACTCTCCTCCAACACCGGACTACCAACAACAGCCACCACAACCTGACCCAAGGCACCCACCCTTTTGCCCTTGCCATCCATACGGCTCTCCCACCAACACTTCCCTCCTCCTTTTCCTCCCCTCCTCCTGTTTTTGACACCCCTGACCACACTTCCCCACTACAGCAGACACTCTCCTCCAACACCGGACTACCAACAACAGCCACCACAACCTGACCCAAGGCACCCACCCTTTGGCCCTTGCCATCCATACGGCTCTCCCACCAACACTTCCCTCCTCCTTTTCCTCCCCTCCTCCTACTTTCAACAGCCCGAACCACACTTCCCCACTACAGCAGACACTCTCCTCCAACACCGGACTACCAACAACAGCCACCACAACCTGACCCAAGGCACCCACCCTTTTGCCCTTGCCATCCATACGGCTCTCCCACCAACACTTCCCTCCTCCTTTTCCTCCCCTCCTCCGACTTTCAACAGCCCGAACCACACTTCCCCACTACAGCAGACACTCTCCTCCAACACCGGACTACCAACAACAGCCACCACAACCTGACCCAAGGCATCCACCCTTTTGCCCTTGCCATCCATACGGCTCTCCCACCAACACTTCCCTCCTCCTTTTCCTCCCCTCCTCCGACTTTCAACAGCCCGAACCACACTTCCCCACTACAGCAGACACTCTCCTCCAACACCCAACTACCAACAACAGCCACCACAACCTGCACCAAGGCACCCACCCTTTGGCCCTTGCCATCCATACGGCTCTCCCACCAACACTTCCCTCCTCCTTTTCCTCCCCTCCTCCTACTTTCAACAGCCCGAACCACACTTCCCCACTACAGCAGACACTCTCCTCCAACACCCAACTACCAACAACAGCCACCACAACCTGCACCAAGGCACCCACCCTTTGGCCCTTGCCATCCATACGGCTCCTCCACCAACACTTCCCTCCTCCTTTTCCTCCCCTCCTCCTACTTTCAACAGCCCGAACCACACTTCCCCACTACAGCAGACACTCTCCTCCAACACTGGACTACCAACAACAGCCACCACAACCTGACCCAAGGCACCCACCCTTTGGCCCTTGCCATCCATACGACTCTCCCACCAACACTTCCCTCCTCCTTTTCCTCCCCTCCTCCTACTTTCAACAGCCCGAACCACACTTCCCCACTACAGCAGACACTCTCCTCCAACACCCAACTACCAACAACAGCCACCACAACCTGCACCAAGGCACCCACCCTTTTGCCCTTGCCATCCATACGGCTCTCCCACCAACACTTCCCTCCTCCTTTTCCTCCCCTCCTCCGACTTTCAACAGCCCGAACCACACTTCCCCACTACAGCAGACACTCTCCTCCAACACCGGACTACCAACAACAGCCACCACAACCTGCACCAAGGCACCCCCCCCTTTTGGCATTGGCATGCACACAGCTCTCCCACGAACACTTCCCTCCTCCTTTTCCTCCCCTCCTCCTACTTTCAACAGCCCGAACCACACTTCCCCACTACAGCAGACACTCTCCTCCAACACCCAACTACCAACAACAGCCACCACAACCTGACCCAAGGCACCCACCCTTTGGCCCTTGCCATCCATACGGCTCTCCCACCAACACTTCCCTCCTCCTTTTCCTCCCCTCCTCCTACTTTCAACAGCCCGAACCACACTTCCCCACTACAGCAGACACTCTCCTCCAACACCCAACTACCAACAACAGCCACCACAACCTGACCCAAGGCACCCACATTTTTGACATTGGCATGCACACGGCTCTCCCACCAACACTTCCCTCCTCCTTTTCCTCCCCTCCTCCTACTTTCAACAGCCCGAACCACACTTCCCCACTACAGCAGACACTCTCCTCTAACACCGGACCACCAACAACAGCCACCACAACCTGCACCAAGGCACCCACCCTTTGGCCCTTGCCATCCATACGGCTCTCCCACCAACACTTCCCTCCTCCTTTTCCTCCCCTCCTCCGACTTTCAACAGCCCGAACCACACTTCCCCACTACAGCAGACACTCTCCTCCAACACCGGACTACCAACAACAGCCACCACAACCTGACCCAAGGCACCCACCCTTTTGGCACTGGCATCCATACGGCTCTCCCACCAACACTTCCCTCCTCCTTTTCCTCCCCTCCTCCTACTTTCAACAGCCCGAACCACACTTCCCCACTACAGCAGACACTCTCCTCCAACACCCAACTACCAACAACAGCCACCACAACCTGCACCAAGGCACCCACCCTTTGGCCCTTGCCATCCATACGGCTCTCCCACCAACACTTCCCTCCTCCTTTTCCTCCCCTCCTCCTGTTTTTGACAGCCCTGACCACACTTCCCCACTACAGCAGACACTCTCCTCCAACACCGGACTACCAACAACAGCCACCACAACCTGACCCAAGGCACCCACCCTTTGGCCCTTGCCATCCATACGGCTCTCCCACCAACACTTCCCTCCTCCTTTTCCTCCCCTCCTCCTACTTTCAACAGCCCGAACCACACTTCCCCACTACAGCAGACACTCTCCTCCAACACCGGACCACCAACAACAGCCACCACAACCTGACCCAAGGCACCCACACTTTTGGCATTGGAATACACACGGCTCTCCCACCAACACTTCCCTCCTCCTTTTCCTCCCCTCCTCCTACTTTCAACAGCCCGAACCACACTTCCCCACTACAGCAGACACTCTCCTCCAACACCGGACTACCAACAACAGCCACCACAACCTGACCCAAGGCACCCACCCTTTTGGCATTGGCATGCACACGGCTCTCCCACCAACACTTCCCTCCTCCTTTTCCTCCCCTCCTCCGACTTTCAACAGCCCGAACCACACTTCCCCACTACAGCAGACACTCTCCTCCAACACCGGACTACCAACAACAGCCACCACAACCTGACCCAAGGCACCCACCCTTTTGCCCTTGCCATCCATACGGCTCTCCCACCAACACTTCCCTCCTCCTTTTCCTCCCCTCCTCCTGTTTTTGACAGCCCTGACCACACTTCCCCACTACAGCAGACACTCTCCTCCAACACCCAACTACCAACAACAGCCACCACAACCTGACCCAAGGCACCCACCCTTTGGCCCTTGCCATCCATACGGCTCTCCCACCAACACTTCCTTCCTCCTTTTCCTCCCCTCCTCCTACTTTCAACAGCCCGAACCACACTTCCCCACTACAGCAGACACTCTCCTCCAACACCCAACTACCAACAACAGCCACCACAACCTGACCCAAGGCACCCACCCTTTGGCCCTTGACATCCATACGGCTCTCCCACCAACACTTCCCTCCTCCTTTTCCTCCCCTCCTCCTACTTTCAACAGCCCGAACCACACTTCCCCACTACAGCAGACACTCTCCTCCAACACCGGACCACCAACAACAGCCACCACAACCTGACCCAAGGCACCCACCCTTTGGCCCTTGCCATCCATACGGCTCTCCCACCAACACTTCCCTCCTCCTTTTCCTCCCCTCCTCCTACTTTCAACAGCCCGAACCACACTTCCCCACTACAGCAGACACTCTCCTCCAACACCCAACTACCAACAACAGCCACCACAACCTGACCCAAGGCACCCACCCTTTGGCCCTTGCCATCCATACCGCTCTCCCACCAACACTTCCCTCCTCCTTTTCCTCCCCTCCTCCTACTTTCAACAGCCCGAACCACACTTCCCCACTACAGCAGACACTCTCCTCCAACACCCAACTACCAACAACAGCCACCACAACCTGACCCAAGGCACCCACCCTTTGGCCCTTGCCATCCATACGGCTCTCCCACCAACACTTCCTTCCTCCTTTTCCTCTCCTCCTCCTACTTTCAACAGCCCTGACCACACTTCCCCACTACAGCAGACACTCTCCTCCAACACCGGACTACCAACAACAGCCACCACAACCTGCACCAAGGCACCCACCCTTTGGCCCTTGCCATCCATACGGCTCTCCCACCAACACTTCCCTCCTCCTTTTCCTCCCCTCCTCCGACTTTCAACAGCCCGAACCACACTTCCCCACTACAGCAGACACTCTCCTCCAACACCGGACTACCAACAACAGCCACCACAACCTGACCCAAGGCACCCACCCTTTTGCCCTTGCCATCCATACGGCTCTCCCACCAACACTTCCCTCCTCCTTTTCCTCCCCTCCTCCTACTTTCAACAGCCCGAACCACACTTCCCCACTACAGCAGACACTCTCCTCCAACACCGGACTACCAACAACAGCCACCACAACCTGCACCAAGGCATCCACCCTTTTGCCCTTGCCATCCATACAGCTCTCCCACCAACACTTCCCTCCTCCTTTTCCTCCCCTCCTCCTACTTTCAACAGCCCGAACCACACTTCCCCACTACAGCAGACACTCTCCTCCAACACCCAACTACCAACAACAGCCACCACAACCTGACCCAAGGCACCCACCCTTTGGCCCTTGCCATCCATACGGCTCTCCCACCAACACTTCCCTCCTCCTTTTCCTCCCATCCTCCTACTTTCAACAGCCCGAACCACACTTCCCCACTACAGCAGACACTCTCCTCCAACACCGGACTACCAACAACAGCCACCACAACCTGACCCAAGGCACCCACCCTTTTGCCCTTGCCATCCATACGGCTCTCCCACCAACACTTCCCTCCTCCTTTTCCTCCCCTCCTCCTACTTTCAACAGCCCGAACCACACTTCCCCACTACAGCAGACACTCTCCTCCAACACCCAACTACCAACAACAGCCACCACAACCTGACCCAAGGCATCCACCCTTTTGCCCTTGCCATCCATACGGCTCTCCCACCAACACTTCCCTCCTCCTTTTCCTCCCCTCCTCCTACTTTCAACAGCCCGAACCACACTTCCCCACTACAGCAGACACTCTCCTCCAACACCCAACTACCAACAACAGCCACCACAACCTGCACCAAGGCACCCACCCTTTTGGCACTGGCATGCACACGGCTCTCCCACCAACACTTCCCTCCTCCTTTTCCTCCCCTCCTCCTACTTTCAACAGCCCGAACCACACTTCCCCACTACAGCAGACACTCTCCTCCAACACCGGACTACCAACAACAGCCACCACAACCTGCACCAAGGCACCCACCCTTTGGCCCTTGACATCCATACGGCTCTCCCACCAACACTTCCCTCCTCCTTTTCCTCCCCTCCTCCTACTTTCAACAGCCCGAACCACACTTCCCCACTACAGCAGACACTCTCCTCCAACACCCAACTACCAACAACAGCCACCACAACCTGACCCAAGGCACCCACCCTTTTGCCCTTGCCATCCATACGACTCTCCCACCAACACTTCCCTCCTCCTTTTCCTCCCCTCCTCCTACTTTCAACAGCCCGAACCACACTTCCCCACTACAGCAGACACTCTCCTCCAACACCCAACTACCAACAACAGCCACCACAACCTGACCCAAGGCACCCACCCTTTGGCCCTTGCCATCCATACGGCTCTCCCACCAACACTTCCCTCCTCCTTTTCCTCCCCTCCTCCGACTTTCAACAGCCCGAACCACACTTCCCCACTACAGCAGACACTCTCCTCCAACACCCAACTACCAACAACAGCCACCACAACCTGACCCAAGGCACCCACCCTTTTGGCACTGGCATGCACACGGCTCTCCCACCAACACTTCCCTCCTCCTTTTCCTCCCCTCCTCCTACTTTCAACAGCCCGAACCACACTTCCCCACTACAGCAGACACTCTCTTCCAACACCGGACCACCAACAACAGCCACCACAACCTGACCCAAGGCACCCACCCTTTGGCCCTTGCCATCCATACCGCTCTCGCACCAACACTTCCCTCCTCCTTTTCCTCCCCTCCTCCTACTTTCAACAGCCCGAACCACACTTCCCCACTACAGCAGACACTCTCCTCCAACACCCAACTACCAACAACAGCCACCACAACCTGACCCAAGGCACCCACCCTTTGGCCCTTGCCATCCATACGGCGCTCCCACCAACACTTCCCTCCTCCTTTTCCTCCCCTCCTCCGACTTTCAACAGCCCGAACCACACTTCCCCACTACAGCAGACACTCTCCTCCAACACCGGACTACCAACAACAGCCACCACAACCTGACCCAAGGCACCCACCCTTTGGCCCTTGCCATCCATACGGCTCTCCCACCAACACTTCCCTCCTCCTTTTCCTCCCCTCCTCCTACTTTCAACAGCCCTAATCACACTTCCCCACTACAGCAGACACTCTCCTCCAACACCGGACTACCAACAACAGCCACCACAACCTGACCCAAGGCACCCACCCTTTGGCCCTTGCCATCCATACGGCTCTCCCACCAACACTTCCCTCCTCCTTTTCCTCCCCTCCTCCTACTTTCAACAGCCCTGACCACACTTCCCCACTACAGCAGACACTCTCCTCCAACACCCAACTACCAACAACAGCCACCACAACCTGACCCAAGGCACCCACCCTTTGGCCCTTGCCATCCATACGGCTCTCCCACCAACACTTCCCTCCTCCTTTTCCTCCCCTCCTCCTACTTTCAACAGCCCGAACCACACTTCCCCACTACAGCAGACACTCTCCTCCAACACCGGACTACCAACAACAACCACCACAACCTGACCCAAGGCACCCACCCTTTGGCCCTTGCCATCCATACGGCTCTCCCACCAACACTTCCCTCCTCCTTTTCCTCCCCTCCTCCGACTTTCAACAGCCCGAACCACACTTCCCCACTACAGCAGACACTCTCCTCCAACACCGGACTACCAACAACAGCCACCACAACCTGACCCAAGGCATCCACCCTTTTGCCCTTGCCATCCATACGGCTCTCCCACCAACACTTCCCTCCTCCTTTTCCTCCCCTCCTCCTACTTTCAACAGCCCGAACCACACTTCCCCACTACAGCAGACACTCTCCTCCAACACCCAACTACCAACAACAGCCACCACAACCTGACCCAAGGCACCCACCCTTTTGGCACTGGCATGCACACGGCTCTCCCACCAACACTTCCCTCCTCCTTTTCCTCCCCTCCTCCTACTTTCAACAGCCCGAACCACACTTCCCCACTACAGCAGACACTCTCCTCCAACACCCAACTACCAACAACAGCCACCACAACCTGCACCAAGGCACCCACCCTTTGGCCCTTGACATCCATACGGCTCTCCCACCAACACTTCCCTCCTCCTTTTCCTCCCCTCCTCCTACTTTCAACAGCCCGAACCACACTTCCCCACTACAGCAGACACTCTCCTCCAACACTGGACTACCAACAACAGCCACCACAACCTGACCCAAGGCACCCACCCTTTGGCCCTTGCCATCCATACGACTCTCCCACCAACACTTCCCTCCTCCTTTTCCTCCCCTCCTCCTACTTTCAACAGCCCGAACCACACTTCCCCACTACAGCAGACACTCTCCTCCAACACCCAACTACCAACAACAGCCACCACAACCTGACCCAAGGCACCCACCCTTTTGCCCTTGCCATCCATACGGCTCTCCCACCAACACTTCCCTCCTCCTTTTCCTCCCCTCCTCCGACTTTCAACAGCCCGAACCACACTTCCCCACTACAGCAGACACTCTCCTCCAACACCCAACTACCAACAACAGCCACCACAACCTGACCCAAGGCACCCCCCCCTTTTGGCATTGGCATGCACACAGCTCTCCCACGAACACTTCCCTCCTCCTTTTCCTCCCCTCCTCCTACTTTCAACAGCCCGAACCACACTTCCCCACTACAGCAGACACTCTCCTCCAACACCGGACTACCAACAACAGCCACCACAACCTGACCCAAGGCACCCACCCTTTTGGCACTGGCATCCATACGGCTCTCCCACCAACACTTCCCTCCTCCTTTTCCTCCCCTCCTCCTACTTTCAACAGCCCGAACCACACTTCCCCACTACAGCAGACACTCTCCTCCAACACCGGACTACCAACAACAGCCACCACAACCTGACCCAAGGCACCCACATTTTTGACATTGGCATGCACACGGCTCTCCCACCAACACTTCCCTCCTCCTTTTCCTCCCCTCCTCCTACTTTCAACAGCCCGAACCACACTTCCCCACTACAGCAGACACTCTCCTCCAACACCGGACCACCAACAACAGCCACCACAACCTGCACCAAGGCACCCACCCTTTGGCCCTTGCCATCCATACGGCTCTCCCACCAACACTTCCCTCCTCCTTTTCCTCCCCTCCTCCGACTTTCAACAGCCCGAACCACACTTCCCCACTACAGCAGACACTCTCCTCCAACACCCAACTACCAACAACAGCCACCACAACCTGACCCAAGGCACCCACCCTTTTGGCACTGGCATCCATACGGCTCTCCCACCAACACTTCCCTCCTCCTTTTCCTCCCCTCCTCCTACTTTCAACAGCCCGAACCACACTTCCCCACTACAGCAGACACTCTCCTCCAACACCCAACTACCAACAACAGCCACCACAACCTGCACCAATCCACCCACCCTTTTGCCCTTGCCATCCATACGGCTCTCCCACCAACACTTCCCTCCTCCTTTTCCTCCCCTCCTCCTGTTTTTGACAGCCCTGACCACACTTCCCCACTACAGCAGACACTCTCCTCCAACACCGGACTACCAACAACAGCCACCACAACCTGACCCAAGGCACCCACCCTTTGGCCCTTGCCATCCATACGGCTCTCCCACCAACACTTCCCTCCTCCTTTTCCTCCCCTCCTCCGACTTTCAACAGCCCTGACCACACTTCCCCACTACAGCAGACACTCTCCTCCAACACCGGACCACCAACAACAGCCACCACAACCTGACCCAAGGCACCCACCCTTTGGCCCTTGCCATCCATACGGCTCTCCCACCAACACTTCCCTCCTCCTTTTCCTCCCCTCCTCCTACTTTCAACAGCCCGAACCACACTTCCCCACTACAGCAGACACTCTCCTCCAACACCGGACTACCAACAACAGCCACCACAACCTGACCCAAGGCACCCACCCTTTTGGCATTGGCATGCACACGGCTCTCCCACCAACACTTCCCTCCTCCTTTTCCTCCCCTCCTCCGACTTTCAACAGCCCGAACCACACTTCCCCACTACAGCAGACACTCTCCTCCAACACCCAACTACCAACAACAGCCACCACAACCTGACCCAAGGCACCCACCCTTTGGCCCTTGCCATCCATACGGCTCTCCCACCAACACTTCCCTCCTCCTTTTCCTCCCCTCCTCCTGTTTTTGACAGCCCTGACCACACTTCCCCACTACAGCAGACACTCTCCTCCAACACCCAACTACCAACAACAGCCACCACAACCTGACCCAAGGCACCCACCCTTTGGCCCTTGCCATCCATACGGCTCTCCCACCAACACTTCCTTCCTCCTTTTCCTCCCCTCCTCCTACTTTCAACAGCCCTAACCACACTTCCCCACTACAGCAGACACTCTCCTCCAACACCGGACTACCAACAACAGCCACCACAACCTGACCCAAGGCACCCACCCTTTGGCCCTTGCCATCCATACGGCTCTCCCACCAACACTTCCCTCCTCCTTTTCCTCCCCTCCTCCTACTTTCAACAGCCCGAACCACACTTCCCCACTACAGCAGACACTCTCCTCCAACACCGGACCACCAACAACAGCCACCACAACCTGACCCAAGGCACCCACCCTTTGGCCCTTGCCATCCATACGGCTCTCCCACCAACACTTCCCTCCTCCTTTTCCTCCCCTCCTCCTACTTTCAACAGCCCTGACCACACTTCCCCACTACAGCAGACACTCTCCTCCAACACCCAACTACCAACAACAGCCACCACAACCTGACCCAAGGCACCCACCCTTTTGGCACTGGCATGCACACGGCTCTCCCACCAACACTTCCCTCCTCCTTTTCCTCCCCTCCTCCTACTTTCAACAGCCCGAACCACACTTCCCCACTACAGCAGACACTCTCCTCCAACACCGGACCACCAACAACAGCCACCACAACCTGACCCAAGGCACCCACCCTTTGGCCCTTGCCATCCATACGGCTCTCCCACCAACACTTCCCTCCTCCTTTTCCTCCCCTCCTCCTACTTTCAACAGCCCTGACCACACTTCCCCACTACAGCAGACACTCTCCTCCAACACCCAACTACCAACAACAGCCACCACAACCTGACCCAAGGCACCCACCCTTTTGGCACTGGCATGCACACGGCTCTCCCACCAACACTTCCCTCCTCCTTTTCCTCCCCTCCTCCTACTTTCAACAGCCCGAACCACACTTCCCCACTACAGCAGACACTCTCCTCCAACACCCAACTACCAACAACAGCCACCACAACCTGCACCAAGGCACCCACCCTTTGGCCCTTGCCATCCATACGGCTCTCCCACCAACACTTCCCTCCTCCTTTTCCTCCCCTCCTCCTATTTTCAACAGCCCGAACCACACTTCCCCACTACAGCAGACACTCTCCTCCAACACTGGACTACCAACAACAGCCACCACAACCTGACCCAAGGCACCCACCCTTTGGCCCTTGCCATCCATACGGCTCTCCCACCAACACTTCCCTCCTCCTTTTCCTCCCCTCCTCCTACTTTCAACAGCCCGAACCACACTTCCCCACTACAGCAGACACTCTCCTCCAACACCCAACTACCAACAACAGCCACCACAACCTGACCCAAGGCACCCACCCTTTTGCCCTTGCCATCCATACGGCTCTCCCACCAACACTTCCCTCCTCCTTTTCCTCCCCTCCTCCGACTTTCAACAGCCCGAACCACACTTCCCCACTACAGCAGACACTCTCCTCCAACACCCAACTACCAACAACAGCCACCACAACCTGCACCTAGGCACCCCCCCCTTTTGGCATTGGCATGCACACAGCTCTCCCACGAACACTTCCCTCCTCCTTTTCCTCCCCTCCTCCTACTTTCAACAGCCCGAACCACACTTCCCCACTACAGCAGACACTCTCCTCCAACACCCAACTACCAACAACAGCCACCACAACCTGCACCAAGGCACCCACCCTTTGGCCCTTGCCATCCATACGGCTTTCCCACCAACACTTCCCTCCTCCTTTTCCTCCCCTCCTCCTACTTTCAACAGCCCGAACCACACTTCCCCACTACAGCAGACACTCTCCTCCAACACCCAACTACCAACAACAGCCACCACAACCTGACCCAAGGCACCCACATTTTTGACATTGGCATGCACACGGCTCTCCCACCAACACTTCCCTCCTCCTTTTCCTCCCCTCCTCCTACTTTCAACAGCCCGAACCACACTTCCCCACTACAGCAGACACTCTCCTCCAACACCGGACCACCAACAACAGCCACCACAACCTGACCCAAGGCACCCACCCTTTGGCCCTTGCCATCCATACGGCTCTCCCACCAACACTTCCCTCCTCCTTTTCCTCCCCTCTTCCGACTTTCAACAGCCCGAACCACACTTCCCCACTACAGCAGACACTCTCCTCCAACACCGGACTACCAACAACAGCCACCACAACCTGACCCAAGGCACCCACCCTTTGGCCCTTGCCATCCATACGGCTCTCCCACCAACACTTCCCTCCTCCTTTTCCTCCCCTCCTCCTACTTTCAACAGCCCGAACCACACTTCCCCACTACAGCAGACACTCTCCTCCAACACCCAACTACCAACAACAGCCACCACAACCTGACCCAAGGCACCCACCCTTTTGCCCTTGCCATCCATACGGCTCTCCCACCAACACTTCCCTCCTCCTTTTCCTCCCCTCCTCCTGTTTTTGACAGCCCTGACCACACTTCCCCACTACAGCAGACACTCTCCTCCAACACCGGACTACCAACAACAGCCACCACAACCTGACCCAAGGCACCCACCCTTTGGCCCTTGCCATCCATACGGCTCTCCCACCAACACTTCCCTCCTCCTTTTCCTCCCCTCCTCCTACTTTCAACAGCCCGAACCACACTTCCCCACTACAGCAGACACTCTCCTCCAACACCCAACTACCAACAACAGCCACCACAACCTGACCCAAGGCACCCACCCTTTTGGCATTGGAATACACACGGCTCTCCCACCAACACTTCCCTCCTCCTTTTCCTCCCCTCCTCCTACTTTCAACAGCCCGAACCACACTTCCCCACTACAGCAGACACTCTCCTCCAACACCCAACTACCAACAACAGCCACCACAACCTGACCCAAGGCACCCACCCTTTTGGCATTGGCATGCACACGGCTCTCCCACCAACACTTCCCTCCTCCTTTTCCTCCCCTCCTCCGACTTTCAACAGCCCGAACCACACTTCCCCACTACAGCAGACACTCTCCTCCAACACCGGACTACCAACAACAGCCACCACAACCTGACCCAAGGCACCCACCCTTTTGCCCTTGCCATCCATACGGCTCTCCCACCAACACTTCCCTCCTCCTTTTCCTCCCCTCCTCCTGTTTTTGACAGCCCTGACCACACTTCCCCACTACAGCAGACACTCTCCTCCAACACCGGACTACCAACAACAGCCACCACAACCTGACCCAAGGCACCCACCCTTTGGCCCTTGCCATCCATACGGCTCTCCCACCAACACTTCCTTCCTCCTTTTCCTCCCCTCCTCCTACTTTCAACAGCCCTAACCACACTTCCCCACTACAGCAGACACTCTCCTCCAACACCGGACTACCAACAACAGCCACCACAACCTGCACCAAGGCACCCACCCTTTTGCCCTTGCCATCCATACGGCTCTCCCACCAACACTTCCCTCCTCCTTTTCCTCCCCTCCTCCTACTTTCAACAGCCCAAACCACACTTCCCCACTACAGCAGACACTCTCCTCCAACACCGGACCACCAACAACAGCCACCACAACCTGACCCAAGGCACCCACCCTTTGGCCCTTGCCATCCATACGGCTCTCCCACCAACACTTCCCTCCTCCTTTTCCTCCCCTCCTCCGACTTTCAACAGCCCTAACCACACTTCCCCACTACAGCAGACACTCTCCTCCAACACCCAACTACCAACAACAGCCACCACAACCTGACCCAAGGCACCCACCCTTTTGGCACTGGCATGCACACGGCTCTCCCACCAACACTTCCCTCCTCCTTTTCCTCCCCTCCTCCTACTTTCAACAGCCCGAACCACACTTCCCCACTACAGCAGACACTCTCCTCCAACACCCAACTACCAACAACAGCCACCACAACCTGCACCAAGGCACCCACCCTTTGGCCCTTGACATCCATACGGCTCTCCCACCAACACTTCCCTCCTCCTTTTCCTCCCCTCCTCCTACTTTCAACAGCCCTGACCACACTTCCCCACTACAGCAGACACTCTCCTCCAACACCCAACTACCAACAACAGCCACCACAACCTGCACCAAGGCACCCACCCTTTGGCCCTTGCCATCCATACGGCTCTCCCACCAACACTTCCCTCCTCCTTTTCCTCCCATCCTCCTACTTTCAACAGCCCGAACCACACTTCCCCACTACAGCAGACACTCTCCTCCAACACCCAACTACCAACAACAGCCACCACAACCTGACCCAAGGCACCCACCCTTTGGCCCTTGCCATCCATACGGCTCTCCCACCAACACTTCCCTCCTCCTTTTCCTCCCCTCCTCCGACTTTCAACAGCCCGAACCACACTTCCCCACTACAGCAGACACTCTCCTCCAACACCCAACTACCAACAACAGCCACCACAACCTGACCCAAGGCACCCACCCTTTTGGCACTGGCATGCACACGGCTCTCCCACCAACACTTCCCTCCTCCTTTTCCTCCCCTCCTCCTACTTTCAACAGCCCGAACCACACTTCCCCACTACAGCAGACACTCTCCTCCAACACCGGACCACCAACAACAGCCACCACAACCTGACCCAAGGCACCCACCCTTTGGCCCTTGCCATCCATACCGCTCTCGCACCAACACTTCCCTCCTCCTTTTCCTCCCCTCCTCCTACTTTCAACAGCCCTGACCACCCTTCCCCACTACAGCAGACACTCTCCTCCAACACCGGACTACCAACAACAGCCACCACAACCTGCACCAAGGCACCCACCCTTTGGCCCTTGCCATCCATACGGCGCTCCCACCAACACTTCCCTCCTCCTTTTCCTCCCCTCCTCCTACTTTCAACAGCCCGAACCACACTTCCCCACTACAGCAGACACTCTCCTCCAACACCCAACTACCAACAACAGCCACCACAACCTGACCCAAGGCACCCACCCTTTGGCCCTTGCCATCCATACGGCTCTCCCACCAACACTTCCCTCCTCCTTTTCCTCCCCTCCTCCTACTTTCAACAGCCCGAACCACACTTCCCCACTACAGCAGACACTCTCCTCCAACACCGGACTACCAACAACAGCCACCACAACCTGACCCAAGGCACCCACCCTTTTGCCCTTGCCATCCATACGGCTCTCCCACCAACACTTCCCTCCTCCTTTTCCTCCCCTCCTCCTACTTTCAACAGCCCTGACCACACTTCCCCACTACAGCAGACACTCTCCTCCAACACCCAACTACCAACAACAGCCACCACAACCTGACCCAAGGCACCCACCCTTTGGCCCTTGCCATCCATACGGCTCTCCCACCAACACTTCCCTCCTCCTTTTCCTCCCCTCCTCCTACTTTCAACAGCCCGAACCACACTTCCCCACTACAGCAGACACTCTCCTCCAACACTGGACTACCAACAACAACCACCACAACCTGACCCAAGGCACCCACCCTTTGGCCCTTGCCATCCATACGGCTCTCCCACCAACACTTCCCTCCTCCTTTTCCTCCCCTCCTCCGACTTTCAACAGCCCGAACCACACTTCCCCACTACAGCAGACACTCTCCTCCAACACCCAACTACCAACAACAGCCACCACAACCTGACCCAAGGCACCCACCCTTTGGCCCTTGACATCCATACGGCTCTCCCACCAACACTTCCCTCCTCCTTTTCCTCCCCTCCTCCGACTTTCAACAGCCCGAACCACACTTCCCCACTACAGCAGACACTCTCCTCCAACACTGGACTACCAACAACAGCCACCACAACCTGACCCAAGGCACCCACCCTTTGGCCCTTGCCATCCATACGGCTCTCCCACCAACACTTCCCTCCTCCTTTTCCTCCCCTCCTCCTACTTTCAACAGCCCGAACCACACTTCCCCACTACAGCAGACACTCTCCTCCAACACCCAACTACCAACAACAGCCACCACAACCTGCACCAAGGCACCCACCCTTTGGCCCTTGCCATCCATACGGCTCTCCCACCAACACTTCCCTCCTCCTTTTCCTCCCCTCCTCCGACTTTCAACAGCCCGAACCACACTTCCCCACTACAGCAGACACTCTCCTCCAACACCCAACTACCAACAACAGCCACCACAACCTGCACCTAGGCACCCCCCCCTTTTGGCATTGGCATGCACACAGCTCTCCCACGAACACTTCCCTCCTCCTTTTCCTCCCCTCCTCCTACTTTCAACAGCCCGAACCACACTTCCCCACTACAGCAGACACTCTCCTCCAACACCCAACTACCAACAACAGCCACCACAACCTGCACCAAGGCACCCAACCTTTGGCCCTTGCCATCCATACGGCTCTCCCACCAACACTTCCCTCCTCCTTTTCCTCCCCTCCTCCTACTTTCAACCGCCCGAACCACACTTCCCCACTACAGCAGACACTCTCCTCCAACACCCAACTACCAACAACAGCCACCACAACCTGACCCAAGGCACCCACATTTTTGACATTGGCATGCACACGGCTCTCCCACCAACACTTCCCTCCTCCTTTTCCTCCCCTCCTCCTACTTTCAACAGCCCTGACCACACTTCCCCACTACAGCAGACACTCTCCTCCAACACCGGACCACCAACAACAGCCACCACAACCTGCACCAAGGCACCCACCCTTTGGCCCTTGCCATCCATACGGCTCTCCCACCAACACTTCCCTCCTCCTTTTCCTCCCCTCCTCCTATTTTCAACAGCCCGAACCACACTTCCCCACTACAGCAGACACTCTCCTCCAACACCCAACTACCAACAACAGCCACCACAACCTGACCCAAGGCACCCACCCTTTGGCCCTTGCCATCCACACGGCTCTCCCACCAACACTTCCCTCCTCCTTTTCCTCCCCTCCTCCGACTTTCAACAGCCCGAACCACACTTCCCCACTACAGCAGACACTCTCCTCCAACACCGGACTACCAACAACAGCCACCACAACCTGACCCAAGGCACCCACCCTTTGGCCCTTGCCATCCATACGGCTCTCCCACCAACACTTCCTTCCTCCTTTTCCTCCCCTCCTCCTACTTTCAACAGCCCTAACCACACTTCCCCACTACAGCAGACACTCTCCTCCAACACCGGACTACCAACAACAGCCACCACAACCTGCACCAAGGCACCCACCCTTTTGCCCTTGCCATCCATACGGCTCTCCCACCAACACTTCCCTCCTCCTTTTCCTCCCCTCCTCCTACTTTCAACAGCCCAAACCACACTTCCCCACTACAGCAGACACTCTCCTCCAACACCGGACCACCAACAACAGCCACCACAACCTGACCCAAGGCACCCACCCTTTGGCCCTTGCCATCCATACGGCTCTCCCACCAACACTTCCCTCCTCCTTTTCCTCCCCTCCTCCGACTTTCAACAGCCCTAACCACACTTCCCCACTACAGCAGACACTCTCCTCCAACACCCAACTACCAACAACAGCCACCACAACCTGACCCAAGGCACCCACCCTTTTGGCACTGGCATGCACACGGCTCTCCCACCAACACTTCCCTCCTCCTTTTCCTCCCCTCCTCCTACTTTCAACAGCCCGAACCACACTTCCCCACTACAGCAGACACTCTCCTCCAACACCCAACTACCAACAACAGCCACCACAACCTGCACCAAGGCACCCACCCTTTGGCCCTTGACATCCATACGGCTCTCCCACCAACACTTCCCTCCTCCTTTTCCTCCCCTCCTCCTACTTTCAACAGCCCTGACCACACTTCCCCACTACAGCAGACACTCTCCTCCAACACCCAACTACCAACAACAGCCACCACAACCTGCACCAAGGCACCCACCCTTTGGCCCTTGCCATCCATACGGCTCTCCCACCAACACTTCCCTCCTCCTTTTCCTCCCATCCTCCTACTTTCAACAGCCCGAACCACACTTCCCCACTACAGCAGACACTCTCCTCCAACACCCAACTACCAACAACAGCCACCACAACCTGACCCAAGGCACCCACCCTTTGGCCCTTGCCATCCATACGGCTCTCCCACCAACACTTCCCTCCTCCTTTTCCTCCCCTCCTCCGACTTTCAACAGCCCGAACCACACTTCCCCACTACAGCAGACACTCTCCTCCAACACCCAACTACCAACAACAGCCACCACAACCTGACCCAAGGCACCCACCCTTTTGGCACTGGCATGCACACGGCTCTCCCACCAACACTTCCCTCCTCCTTTTCCTCCCCTCCTCCTACTTTCAACAGCCCGAACCACACTTCCCCACTACAGCAGACACTCTCCTCCAACACCGGACCACCAACAACAGCCACCACAACCTGACCCAAGGCACCCACCCTTTGGCCCTTGCCATCCATACCGCTCTCGCACCAACACTTCCCTCCTCCTTTTCCTCCCCTCCTCCTACTTTCAACAGCCCTGACCACACTTCCCCACTACAGCAGACACTCTCCTCCAACACCGGACTACCAACAACAGCCACCACAACCTGCACCAAGGCACCCACCCTTTGGCCCTTGCCATCCATACGGCGCTCCCACCAACACTTCCCTCCTCCTTTTCCTCCCCTCCTCCTACTTTCAACAGCCCGAACCACACTTCCCCACTACAGCAGACACTCTCCTCCAACACCGGACTACCAACAACAGCCACCACAACCTGACCCAAGGCACCCACCCTTTGGCCCTTGACATCCATACGGCTCTCCCACCAACACTTCCCTCCTCCTTTTCCTCCCCTCCTCCTACTTTCAACAGCCCGAACCACACTTCCCCACTACAGCAGACACTCTCCTCCAACACCGGACTACCAACAACAGCCACCACAACCTGCACCAAGGCACCCACCCTTTTGCCCTTGCCATCCATACGGCTCTCCCACCAACACTTCCCTCCTCCTTTTCCTCCCCTCCTCCTACTTTCAACAGCCCTGACCACACTTCCCCACTACAGCAGACACTCTCCTCCAACACCCAACTACCAACAACAGCCACCACAACCTGACCCAAGGCACCCACCCTTTGGCCCTTGCCATCCATACGGCTCTCCCACCAACACTTCCCTCATCCTTTTCCTCCCCTCCTCCTACTTTCAACAGCCCGAACCACACTTCCCCACTACAGCAGACACTCTCCTCCAACACCGGACCACCAACAACAGCCACCACAACCTGACCCAAGGCACCCACCCTTTGGCCCTTGCCATCCATACGGCTCTCCCACCAACACTTCCCTCCTCCTTTTCCTCCCCTCCTCCTACTTTCAACAGCCCGAACCACACTTCCCCACTACAGCAGACACTCTCCTCCAACACCGGACTACCAACAACAGCCACCACAACCTGACCCAAGGCACCCACCCTTTGGCCCTTGCCATCCATACGGCTCTCCCACCAACACTTCCCTCCTCCTTTTCCTCCCCTCCTCCGACTTTCAACAGCCCTGACCACACTTCCCCACTACAGCAGACACTCTCCTCCAACACTGGACTACCAACAACAACCACCACAACCTGACCCAAGGCACCCACCCTTTGGCCCTTGCCATCCATACGGCTCTCCCACCAACACTTCCCTCCTCCTTTTCCTCCCCTCCTCCGACTTTCAACAGCCCGAACCACACTTCCCCACTACAGCAGACACTCTCCTCCAACACCCAACTACCAACAACAGCCACCACAACCTGACCCAAGGCACCCACCCTTTGGCCCTTGACATCCATACGGCTCTCCCACCAACACTTCCCTCCTCCTTTTCCTCCCCTCCTCCTACTTTCAACAGCCCGAACCACACTTCCCCACTACAGCAGACACTCTCCTCCAACACTGGACTACCAACAACAGCCACCACAACCTGACCCAAGGCACCCACCCTTTGGCCCTTGCCATCCATACGGCTCTCCCACCAACACTTCCCTCCTCCTTTTCCTCCCCTCCTCCTACTTTCAACAGCCCGAACCACACTTCCCCACTACAGCAGACACTCTCCTCCAACACCCAACTACCAACAACAGCCACCACAACCTGACCCAAGGCACCCACCCTTTTGCCCTTGCCATCCATACGGCTCTCCCACCAACACTTCCCTCCTCCTTTTCCTCCCCTCCTCCGACTTTCAACAGCCCGAACCACACTTCCCCACTACAGCAGACACTCTCCTCCAACACCGGACTACCAACAACAGCCACCACAACCTGCACCTAGGCACCCCCCCCTTTTGGCACTGGCATGCACACAGCTCTCCCACGAACACTTCCCTCCTCCTTTTCCTCCCCTCCTCCTACTTTCAACAGCCCGAACCACACTTCCCCACTACAGCAGACACTCTCCTCCAACACCCAACTACCAACAACAGCCACCACAACCTGCACCAAGGCACCCACCCTTTGGCCCTTGCCATCCATACGGCTTTCCCACCAACACTTCCCTCCTCCTTTTCCTCCCCTCCTCCTACTTTCAACAGCCCGAACCACACTTCCCCACTACAGCAGACACTCTCCTCCAACACCCAACTACCAACAACAGCCACCACAACCTGACCCAAGGCACCCACATTTTTGACATTGGCATGCACACGGCTCTCCCACCAACACTTCCCTCCTCCTTTTCCTCCCCTCCTCCTACTTTCAACAGCCCTGACCACACTTCCCCACTACAGCAGACACTCTCCTCCAACACCGGACCACCAACAACAGCCACCACAACCTGCACCAAGGCACCCACCCTTTGGCCCTTGCCATCCATACGGCTCTCCCACCAACACTTCCCTCCTCCTTTTCCTCCCCTCTTCCGACTTTCAACAGCCCGAACCACACTTCCCCACTACAGCAGACACTCTCCTCCAACACCGGACTACCAACAACAGCCACCACAACCTGCACCAAGGCACCCACCCTTTGGCCCTTGCCATCCATACGGCTCTCCCACCAACACTTCCCTCCTCCTTTTCCTCCCCTCCTCCTACTTTCAACAGCCCGAACCACACTTCCCCACTACAGCAGACACTCTCCTCCAACACCCAACTACCAACAACAGCCACCACAACCTGACCCAAGGCACCCACCCTTTTGCCCTTGCCATCCATACGGCTCTCCCACCAACACTTCCCTCCTCCTTTTCCTCCCCTCCTCCTGTTTTTGACAGCCCTGACCACACTTCCCCACTACAGCAGACACTCTCCTCCAACACCGGACTACCAACAACAGCCACCACAACCTGACCCAAGGCACCCACCCTTTGGCCCTTGCCATCCATACGGCTCTCCCACCAACACTTCCCTCCTCCTTTTCCTCCCCTCCTCCTACTTTCAACAGCCCGAACCACACTTCCCCACTACAGCAGACACTCTCCTCCAACACCGGACTACCAACAACAGCCACCACAACCTGACCCAAGGCACCCACCCTTTTGGCATTGGAATACACACGGCTCTCCCACCAACACTTCCCTCCTCCTTTTCCTCCCCTCCTCCTACTTTCAACAGCCCGAACCACACTTCCCCACTACAGCAGACACTCTCCTCCAACACCCAACTACCAACAACAGCCACCACAACCTGACCCAAGGCACCCACCCTTTTGGCATTGGCATGCACACGGCTCTCCCACCAACACTTCCCTCCTCCTTTTCCTCCCCTCCTCCTACTTTCAACAGCCCGAACCACACTTCCCCACTACAGCAGACACTCTCCTCCAACACCGGACTACCAACAACAGCCACCACAACCTGACCCAAGGCACCCACCCTTTTGCCCTTGCCATCCATACGGCTCTCCCACCAACACTTCCCTCCTCCTTTTCCTCCCCTCCTCCTGTTTTTGACAGCCCTGACCACACTTCCCCACTACAGCAGACACTCTCCTCCAACACCGGACTACCAACAACAGCCACCACAACCTGACCCAAGGCACCCACCCTTTGGCCCTTGCCATCCATACGGCTCTCCCACCAACACTTCCTTCCTCCTTTTCCTCCCCTCCTCCTACTTTCAACAGCCCTAACCACACTTCCCCACTACAGCAGACACTCTCCTCCAACACCGGACTACCAACAACAGCCACCACAACCTGACCCAAGGCACCCACCCTTTGGCCCTTGCCATCCATACGGCTCTCCCACCAACACTTCCCTCCTCCTTTTCCTCCCCTCCTCCTACTTTCAACAGCCCAAACCACACTTCCCCACTACAGCAGACACTCTCCTCCAACACCGGACCACCAACAACAGCCACCACAACCTGACCCAAGGCACCCACCCTTTGGCCCTTGCCATCCATACCGCTCTCCCACCAACACTTCCCTCCTCCTTTTCCTCCCCTCCTCCGACTTTCAACAGCCCTAACCACACTTCCCCACTACAGCAGACACTCTCCTCCAACACCCAACTACCAACAACAGCCACCACAACCTGACCCAAGGCACCCACCCTTTTGGCACTGGCATGCACACGGCTCTCCCACCAACACTTCCCTCCTCCTTTTCCTCCCCTCCTCCTACTTTCAACAGCCCGAACCACACTTCCCCACTACAGCAGACACTCTCCTCCAACACCCAACTACCAACAACAGCCACCACAACCTGCACCAAGGCACCCACCCTTTGGCCCTTGACATCCATACGGCTCTCCCACCAACACTTCCCTCCTCCTTTTCCTCCCCTCCTCCTACTTTCAACAGCCCTGACCACACTTCCCCACTACAGCAGACACTCTCCTCCAACACCCAACTACCAACAACAGCCACCACAACCTGCACCAAGGCACCCACTCTTTGGCCCTTGCCATCCATACGGCTCTCCCACCAACACTTCCCTCCTCCTTTTCCTCCCATCCTCCTACTTTCAACAGCCCGAACCACACTTCCCCACTACAGCAGACACTCTCCTCCAACACCCAACTACCAACAACAGCCACCACAACCTGACCCAAGGCACCCACCCTTTGGCCCTTGCCATCCATACGGCTCTCCCACCAACACTTCCCTCCTCCTTTTCCTCCCCTCCTCCGACTTTCAACAGCCCGAACCACACTTCCCCACTACAGCAGACACTCTCCTCCAACACCCAACTACCAACAACAGCCACCACAACCTGACCCAAGGCACCCACCCTTTTGGCACTGGCATGCACACGGCTCTCCCACCAACACTTCCCTCCTCCTTTTCCTCCCCTCCTCCTACTTTCAACAGCCCGAACCACACTTCCCCACTACAGCAGACACTCTCCTCCAACACCGGACCACCAACAACAGCCACCACAACCTGACCCAAGGCACCCACCCTTTGGCCCTTGCCATCCATACCGCTCTCGCACCAACACTTCCCTCCTCCTTTTCCTCCCCTCCTCCTACTTTCAACAGCCCTGACCACACTTCCCCACTACAGCAGACACTCTCCTCCAACACCGGACTACCAACAACAGCCACCACAACCTGCACCAAGGCACCCACCCTTTGGCCCTTGCCATCCATACGGCGCTCCCACCAACACTTCCCTCCTCCTTTTCCTCCCCTCCTCCTACTTTCAACAGCCCGAACCACACTTCCCCACTACAGCAGACACTCTCCTCCAACACCGGACTACCAACAACAGCCACCACAACCTGCACCAAGGCACCCACCCTTTTGCCCTTGCCATCCATACCGCTCTCCCACCAACACTTCCCTCCTCCTTTTCCTCCCCTCCTCCTACTTTCAACAGCCCGAACCACACTTCCCCACTACAGCAGACACTCTCCTCCAACACCCAACTACCAACAACAGCCACCACAACCTGACCCAAGGCACCCACCCTTTGGCCCTTGCCATCCATACGGCTCTCCCACCAACACTTCCCTCCTCCTTTTCCTCCCCTCCTCCTACTTTCAACAGCCCTGACCACACTTCCCCACTACAGCAGACACTCTCCTCCAACACCCAACTACCAACAACAGCCACCACAACCTGACCCAAGGCACCCACCCTTTGGCCCTTGCCATCCATACGGCTCTCCCACCAACACTTCCCTCCTCCTTTTCCTCCCCTCCTCCTACTTTCAACAGCCCGAACCACACTTCCCCACTACAGCAGACACTCTCCTCCAACACTGGACTACCAACAACAACCACCACAACCTGACCCAAGGCACCCACCCTTTGGCCCTTGCCATCCATACGGCTCTCCCACCAACACTTCCCTCCTCCTTTTCCTCCCCTCCTCCGACTTTCAACAGCCCGAACCACACTTCCCCACTACAGCAGACACTCTCCTCCAACACCGGACTACCAACAACAGCCACCACAACCTGACCCAAGGCATCCACCCTTTTGCCCTTGCCATCCATACGGCTCTCCCACCAACACTTCCCTCCTCCTTTTCCTCCCCTCCTCCTACTTTCAACAGCCCGAACCACACTTCCCCACTACAGCAGACACTCTCCTCCAACACCCAACTACCAACAACAGCCACCACAACCTGCACCAAGGCACCCACCCTTTTGGCACTGGCATGCACACGGCTCTCCCACCAACACTTCCCTCCTCCTTTTCCTCCCCTCCTCCTACTTTCAACAGCCCGAACCACACTTCCCCACTACAGCAGACACTCTCCTCCAACACCCAACTACCAACAACAGCCACCACAACCTGCACCAAGGCACCCACCCTTTGGCCCTTGACATCCATACGGCTCTCCCACCAACACTTCCCTCCTCCTTTTCCTCCCCTCCTCCTACTTTCAACAGCCCGAACCACACTTCCCCACTACAGCAGACACTCTCCTCCAACACTGGACTACCAACAACAGCCACCACAACCTGACCCAAGGCACCCACCCTTTGGCCCTTGCCATCCATACGACTCTCCCACCAACACTTCCCTCCTCCTTTTCCTCCCCTCCTCCTACTTTCAACAGCCCGAACCACACTTCCCCACTACAGCAGACACTCTCCTCCAACACCCAACTACCAACAACAGCCACCACAACCTGCACCAAGGCACCCACCCTTTGGCCCTTGCCATCCATACGGCTCTCCCACCAACACTTCCCTCCTCCTTTTCCTCCCCTCCTCCTACTTTCAACAGCCCGAACCACACTTCCCCACTACAGCAGACACTCTCCTCCAACACCCAACTACCAACAACAGCCACCACAACCTGACCCAAGGCACCCACATTTTTGACATTGGCATGCACACGGCTCTCCCACCAACACTTCCCTCCTCCTTTTCCTCCCCTCCTCCTACTTTCAACAGCCCGAACCACACTTCCCCACTACAGCAGACACTCTCCTCCAACACCGGACCACCAACAACAGCCACCACAACCTGCACCAAGGCACCCACCCTTTGGCCCTGGCCATCCATACGGCTCTCCCACCAACACTTCCCTCCTCCTTTTCCTCCCCTCCTCCGACTTTCAACAGCCCGAACCACACTTCCCCACTACAGCAGACACTCTCCTCCAACACCGGACTACCAACAACAGCCACCACAACCTGCACCAAGGCACCCACCCTTTTGGCACTGGCATCCATACGGCTCTCCCACCAACACTTCCCTCCTCCTTTTCCTCCCCTCCTCCTACTTTCAACAGCCCGAACCACACTTCCCCACTACAGCAGACACTCTCCTCCAACACCCAACTACCAACAACAGCCACCACAACCTGACCCAAGGCACCCACCCTTTTGCCCTTGCCATCCATACGGCTCTCCCACCAACACTTCCCTCCTCCTTTTCCTCCCCTCCTCCTGTTTTTGACAGCCCTGACCACACTTCCCCACTACAGCAGACACTCTCCTCCAACACCGGACTACCAACAACAGCCAACACAACCTGACCCAAGGCACCCACCCTTTGGCCCTTGCCATCCATACGGCTCTCCCACTAACACTTCCCTCCTCCTTTTCCTCCCCTCCTCCTACTTTCAACAGCCCGAACCACACTTCCCCACTACAGCAGACACTCTCCTCCAACACCCAACTACCAACAACAGCCACCACAACCTGCACCAAGGCACCCACCCTTTGGCCCTTGCCATCCATACGGCTCTCCCACCAACACTTCCCTCCTCCTTTTCCTCCCCTCATCCTACTTTCAACAGCCCGAACCACACTTCCCCACTACAGCAGACACTCTCCTCCAACACCCAACTACCAACAACAGCCACCACAACCTGACCGAAGGCACCCACATTTTTGACATTGGCATGCACACGGCTCTCCCACCAACACTTCCCTCCTCCTTTTCCTCCCCTCCTCCTACTTTCAACAGCCCGAACCACACTTCCCCACTACAGCAGACACTCTCCTCCAACACCGGACCACCAACAACAGCCACCACAACCTGCACCAAGGCACCCACCCTTTGGCCCTTGCCATCCATACGGCTCTCCCACCAACACTTCCCTCCTCCTTTTCCTCCCCTCCTCCGACTTTCAACAGCCCGAACCACACTTCCCCACTACAGCAGACACTCTCCTCCAACACCGGACTACCAACAACAGCCACCACAACCTGACCCAAGGCACCCACCCTTTTGGCACTGGCATCCATACGGCTCTCCCACCAACACTTCCCTCCTCCTTTTCCTCCCCTCCTCCTACTTTCAACAGCCCGAACCACACTTCCCCACTACAGCAGACACTCTCCTCCAACACCCAACTACCAACAACAGCCACCACAACCTGACCCAAGGCACCCACCCTTTGGCCCTTGCCATCCATACGGCTCTCCCACCAACACTTCCCTCCTCCTTTTCCTCCCATTCTCCTACTTTCAACAGCCCGAACCACACTTCCCCACTACAGCAGACACTCTCCTCCAACACCCAACTACCAACAACAGCCACCACAACCTGACCCAAGGCACCCACCCTTTGGCCCTTGACATCCATACGGCTCTCCCACCAACACTTCCTTCCTCCTTTTCCTCCCCTCCTCCTACTTTCAACAGCCCTAACCACACTTCCCCACTACAGCAGACACTCTCCTCCAACACCGGACTACCAACAACAGCCACCACAACCTGCACCAAGGCACCCACCCTTTGGCCCTTGCCATCCATACGGCTCTCCCACCAACACTTCCCTCCTCCTTTTCCTCCCCTCCTCCGACTTTCAACAGCCCGAACCACACTTCCCCACTACAGCAGACACTCTCCTCCAACACCCAACTACCAACAACAGCCACCACAACCTGACCCAAGGCACCCACCCTTTGGCCCTTGCCATCCATACGGCTCTCCCACCAACACTTCCCTCCTCCTTTTCCTCCCCTCCTCCGACTTTCAACAGCCCGAACCACACTTCCCCACTACAGCAGACACTCTCCTCCAACACCCAACTACCAACAACAGCCACCACAACCTGACCCAAGGCACCCACATTTTTGACATTGGCATGCACACGGCTCTCCCACCAACACTTCCCTCCTCCTTTTCCTCCCCTCCTCCGACTTTCAACAGCCCGAACCACACTTCCCCACTACAGCAGACACTCTCCTCCAACACTGGACTACCAACAACAGCCACCACAACCTGACCCAAGGCACCCACCCTTTGGCCCTTGCCATCCATACGACTCTCCCACCAACACTTCCCTCCTCCTTTTCCTCCCCTCCTCCTACTTTCAACAGCCCGAACCACACTTCCCCACTACAGCAGACACTCTCTTCCAACACCCAACTACCAACAACAGCCACCACAACCTGCACCAAGGCACCCACCCTTTGGCCCTTGCCATCCATACGGCTCTCCCACCAACACTTCCCTCCTCCTTTTCCTCCCCTCCTCCTACTTTCAACAGCCCGAACCACACTTCCCCACTACAGCAGACACTCTCCTCCAACACCCAACTACCAACAACAGCCACCACAACCTGACCCAAGGCACCCACATTTTTGACATTGGCATGCACACGGCTCTCCCACCAACACTTCCCTCCTCCTTTTCCTCCCCTCCTCCTACTTTCAACAGCCCGAACCACACTTCCCCACTACAGCAGACACTCTCCTCCAACACCGGACCACCAACAACAGCCACCACAACCTGCACCAAGGCACCCACCCTTTGGCCCTTGCCATCCATACGGCTCTCCCACCAACACTTCCCTCCTCCTTTTCCTCCCCTCCTCCTACTTTCAACAGCCCGAACCACACTTCCCCACTACAGCAGACACTCTCCTCCAACACCCAACTACCAACAACAGCCACCACAACCTGACCCAAGGCACCCACCCTTTGGCCCTTGCCATCCATACGGCTCTCCCACCAACACTTCCCTCCTCCTTTTCCTCCCCTCCTCCTACTTTCAACAGCCCGAACCACACTTCCCCACTACAGCAGACACTCTCCTCCAACACCCAACTACCAACAACAGCCACCACAACCTGACCCAAGGCACCCACCCTTTTGCCCTTGCCATCCATACGGCTCTCCCACCAACACTTCCCTCCTCCTTTTCCTCCCCTCCTCCTGTTTTTGACAGCCCTGACCACACTTCCCCACTACAGCAGACACTCTCCTCCAACACCGGACTACCAACAACAGCCACCACAACCTGACCCAAGGCACCCACCCTTTGGCCCTTGCCATCCATACGGCTCTCCCACCAACACTTCCCTCCTCCTTTTCCTCCCCTCCTCCGACTTTCAACAGCCCGAACCACACTTCCCCACTACAGCAGACACTCTCCTCCAACACCGGACTACCAACAACAGCCACCACAACCTGACCCAAGGCACCCACCCTTTTGGCATTGGAATACACACGGCTCTCCCACCAACACTTCCCTCCTCCTTTTCCTCCCCTCCTCCTACTTTCAACAGCCCGAACCACACTTCCCCACTACAGCAGACACTCTCCTCCAACACCGGACTACCAACAACAGCCACCACAACCTGACCCAAGGCACCCACCCTTTTGGCATTGGCATGCACACGGCTCTCCCACCAACACTTCCCTCCTCCTTTTCCTCCCCTCCTCCGACTTTCAACAGCCCGAACCACACTTCCCCACTACAGCAGACACTCTCCTCCAACACCGGACTACCAACAACAGCCACCACAACCTGACCCAAGGCACCCACCCTTTTGCCCTTGCCATCCATACGGCTCTCCCACCAACACTTCCCTCCTCCTTTTCCTCCCCTCCTCCTGTTTTTGACAGCCCTGACCACACTTCCCCACTACAGCAGACACTCTCCTCCAACACCGGACTACCAACAACAGCCACCACAACCTGACCCAAGGCACCCACCCTTTGGCCCTTGCCATCCATACGGCTCTCCCACCAACACTTCCTTCCTCCTTTTCCTCCCCTCCTCCTACTTTCAACAGCCCTAACCACACTTCCCCACTACAGCAGACACTCTCCTCCAACACCGGACTACCAACAACAGCCACCACAACCTGCACCAAGGCACCCACCCTTTGGCCCTTGCCATCCATACGGCTCTCCCACCAACACTTCCCTCCTCCTTTTCCTCCCCTCCTCCTACTTTCAACAGCCCGAACCACACTTCCCCACTACAGCAGACACTCTCCTCCAACACCGGACCACCAACAACAGCCACCACAACCTGACCCAAGGCACCCACCCTTTGGCCCTTGCCATCCATACCGCTCTCCCACCAACACTTCCCTCCTCCTTTTCCTCCCCTCCTCCTACTTTCAACAGCCCTGACCACACTTCCCCACTACAGCAGACACTCTCCTCCAACACCCAACTACCAACAACAGCCACCACAACCTGACCCAAGGCACCCACCCTTTTGGCACTGACATGCACACGGCTCTCCCACCAACACTTCCCTCCTCCTTTTCCTCCCCTCCTCCTACTTTCAACAGCCCGAACCACACTTCCCCACTACAGCAGACACTCTCCTCCAACACCCAACTACCAACAACAGCCACCACAACCTGCACCAAGGCACCCACCCTTTGGCCCTTGACATCCATACGGCTCTCCCACCAACACTTCCCTCCTCCTTTTCCTCCCCTCCTCCTACTTTCAACAGCCCGAACCACACTTCCCCACTACAGCAGACACTCTCCTCCAACACCCAACTACCAACAACAGCCACCACAACCTGACCCAAGGCACCCACCCTTTGGCCCTTGCCATCCATACGGCTCTCCCACCAACACTTCCCTCCTCCTTTTCCTCCCATCCTCCTACTTTCAACAGCCCGAACCACACTTCCCCACTACAGCAGACACTCTCCTCCAACACCCAACTACCAACAACAGCCACCACAACCTGACCCAAGGCACCCACCCTTTGGCCCTTGCCATCCATACGGCTCTCCCACCAACACTTCCCTCCTCCTTTTCCTCCCCTCCTCCGACTTTCAACAGCCCGAACCACACTTCCCCACTACAGCAGACACTCTCCTCCAACACCCAACTACCAACAACAGCCACCACAACCTGACCCAAGGCACCCACCCTTTTGGCACTGGCATGCACACGGCTCTCCCACCAACACTTCCCTCCTCCTTTTCCTCCCCTCCTCCGACTTTCAACAGCCCGAACCACACTTCCCCACTACAGCAGACACTCTCTTCCAACACCGGACCACCAACAACAGCCACCACAACCTGACCCAAGGCACCCACCCTTTGGCCCTTGCCATCCATACCGCTCTCGCACCAACACTTCCCTCCTCCTTTTCCTCCCCTCCTCCTACTTTCAACAGCCCTGACCACACTTCCCCACTACAGCAGACACTCTCCTCCAACACCCAAGTACCAACAACAGCCACCACAACCTGCACCAAGGCACCCACCCTTTGGTCCTTGCCATCCATACGGCGCTCCCACCAACACTTCCCTCCTCCTTTTCCTCCCCTCCTCCTACTTTCAACAGCCCGAACCACACTTCCCCACTACAGCAGACACTCTCCTCCAACACCGGACTACCAACAACAGCCACCACAACCTGCACCAAGGCACCCACCCTTTTGCCCTTGCCATCCATACGGCTCTCCCACCAACACTTCCCTCCTCCTTTTCCTCCCCTCCTCCTACTTTCAACAGCCCGAACCACACTTCCCCACTACAGCAGACACTCTCCTCCAACACCGGACTACCAACAACAGCCACCACAACCTGACCCAAGGCACCCACCCTTTTGCCCTTGCCATCCATACGGCTCTCCCACCAACACTTCCCTCCTCCTTTTCCTCCCCTCCTCCTACTTTCAACAGCCCTGACCACACTTCCCCACTACAGCAGACACTCTCCTCCAACACCCAACTACCAACAACAGCCACCACAACCTGACCCAAGGCACCCACCCTTTGGCCCTTGCCATCCATACGGCTCTCCCACCAACACTTCCCTCCTCCTTTTCCTCCCCTCCTCCGACTTTCAACAGCCCGAACCACACTTCCCCACTACAGCAGACACTCTCCTCCAACACCGGACTACCAACAACAACCACCACAACCTGACCCAAGGCACCCACCCTTTGGCCCTTGCCATCCATACGGCTCTCCCACCAACACTTCCCTCCTCCTTTTCCTCCCCTCCTCCGACTTTCAACAGCCCGAACCACACTTCCCCACTACAGCAGACACTCTCCTCCAACACCGGACTACCAACAACAGCCACCACAACCTGACCCAAGGCATCCACCCTTTTGCCCTTGCCATCCATACGGCTCTCCCACCAACACTTCCCTCCTCCTTTTCCTCCCCTCCTCCTACTTTCAACAGCCCGAACCACACTTCCCCACTACAGCAGACACTCTCCTCCAACACCCAACTACCAACAACAGCCACCACAACCTGACCCAAGGCACCCACCCTTTTGGCACTGGCATGCACACGGCTCTCCCACCAACACTTCCCTCCTCCTTTTCCTCCCCTCCTCCTACTTTCAACAGCCCGAACCACACTTCCCCACTACAGCAGACACTCTCCTCCAACACCCAACTACCAACAACAGCCACCACAACCTGCACCAAGGCACCCACCCTTTGGCCCTTGACATCCATACGGCTCTCCCACCAACACTTCCCTCCTCCTTTTCCTCCCCTCCTCCTATTTTCAACAGCCCGAACCACACTTCCCCACTACAGCAGACACTCTCCTCCAACACTGGACTACCAACAACAGCCACCACAACCTGACCCAAGGCACCCACCCTTTGGCCCTTGCCATCCATACGACTCTCCCACCAACACTTCCCTCCTCCTTTTCCTCCCCTCCTCCTACTTTCAACAGCCCGAACCACACTTCCCCACTACAGCAGACACTCTCCTCCAACACCCAACTACCAACAACAGCCACCACAACCTGCACCAAGGCACCCACCCTTTGGCCCTTGCCATCCATACGGCTCTCCCACCAACACTTCCCTCCTCCTTTTCCTCCCCTCCTCCTACTTTCAACAGCCCGAACCACACTTCCCCACTACAGCAGACACTCTCCTCCAACACCCAACTACCAACAACAGCCACCACAACCTGACCCAAGGCACCCACATTTTTGACATTGGCATGCACACGGCTCTCCCACCAACACTTCCCTCCTCCTTTTCCTCCCATCCTCCTACTTTCAACAGCCCGAACCACACTTCCCCACTACAGCAGACACTCTCCTCCAACACCGGACCACCAACAACAGCCACCACAACCTGCACCAAGGCACCCACCCTTTGGCCCTTGCCATCCATACGGCTCTCCCACCAACACTTCCCTCCTCCTTTTCCTCCCCTCCTCCTACTTTCAACAGCCCGAACCACACTTCCCCACTACAGCAGACACTCTCCTCCAACACCGGACTACCAACAACAGCCACCACAACCTGCACCAAGGCACCCACCCTTTGGCCCTTGCCATCCATACGGCTCTCCCACCAACACTTCCCTCCTCCTTTTCCTCCCCTCCTCCTACTTTCAACAGCCCGAACCACACTTCCCCACTACAGCAGACACTCTCCTCCAACACCGGACTACCAACAACAGCCACCACAACCTGACCCAAGGCACCCACCCTTTGGCCCTTGCCATCCATACGGCTCTCCCACCAACACTTCCCTCCTCCTTTTCCTCCCCTCCTCCTGTTTTTGACAGCCCTGACCACACTTCCCCACTACAGCAGACACTCTCCTCCAACACCGGACTACCAACAACAGCCACCACAACCTGACCCAAGGCACCCACCCTTTGGCCCTTGCCATCCATACGGCTCTCCCACTAACACTTCCCTCCTCCTTTTCCTCCCCTCCTCCTACTTTCAACAGCCCGAACCACACTTCCCCACTACAGCAGACACTCTCCTCCAACACCCAACTACCAACAACAGCCACCACAACCTGCACCAAGGCACCCACCCTTTGGCCCTTGCCATCCATACGGCTCTCCCACCAACACTTCCCTCCTCCTTTTCCTCCCCTCCTCCTACTTTCAACAGCCCGAACCACACTTCCCCACTACAGCAGACACTCTCCTCCAACACCGGACTACCAACAACAGCCACCACAACCTGACCCAAGGCACCCACCCTTTTGGCACTGGCATGCACACGGCTCTCCCACCAACACTTCCCTCCTCCTTTTCCTCCCCTCCTCCTACTTTCAACAGCCCGAACCACACTTCCCCACTACAGCAGACACTCTCCTCCAACACCGGACCACCAACAACAGCCACCACAACCTGCACCAAGGCACCCGCCTTTGGCCCTTGCCATCCATACGGCTCTCCCACCAACACTTCCCTCCTCCTTTTCCTCCCCTCCTCCGACTTTCAACAGCCCGAACCACACTTCCCCACTACAGCAGACACTCTCCTCCAACACCAGACTACCAACAACAGCCACCACAACCTGACCCAAGGCACCCACCCTTTTGGCACTGGCATCCATACGGCTCTCCCACCAACACTTCCCTCCTCCTTTTCCTCCCCTCCTCCTACTTTCAACAGCCCGAACCACACTTCCCCACTACAGCAGACACTCTCCTCCAACACCGGACTACCAACAACAACCACCACAACCTGACCCAAGGCACCCACCCTTTGGCCCTTGCCATCCATACGGCTCTCCCACCAACACTTCCCTCCTCCTTTTCCTCCCCTCCTCCTGTTTTTGACAGCCCTGACCACACTTCCCCACTACAGCAGACACTCTCCTCCAACACCGGACTACCAACAACAGCCACCACAACCTGACCCAAGGCACCCACCCTTTGGCCCTTGCCATCCATACGGCTCTCCCACCAACACTTCCCTCCTCCTTTTCCTCCCCTCCTCCTACTTTCAACAGCCCGAACCACACTTCCCCACTACAGCAGACACTCTCCTCCAACACCGGACTACCAACAACAGCCACCACAACCTGCACCAAGGCACCCACCCTTTTGGCATTGGAATACACACGGCTCTCCCACCAACACTTCCCTCCTCCTTTTCCTCCCCTCCTCCTACTTTCAACAGCCCGAACCACACTTCCCCACTACAGCAGACACTCTCCTCCAACACCGGACTACCAACAACAGCCACCACAACCTGACCCAAGGCACCCACCCTTTTGGCATTGGCATGCACACGGCTCTCCCACCAACACTTCCCTCCTCCTTTTCCTCCCATCCTCCGACTTTCAACAGCCCGAACCACACTTCCCCACTACAGCAGACACTCTCCTCCAACACCCAACTACCAACAACAGCCACCACAACCTGACCCAAGGCACCCACCCTTTTGCCCTTGCCATCCATACGGCTCTCCCACCAACACTTCCCTCCTCCTTTTCCTCCCCTCCTCCTGTTTTTGACAGCCCTGACCACACTTCCCCACTACAGCAGACACTCTCCTCCAACACCGGACTACCAACAACAGCCACCACAACCTGACCCAAGGCACCCACCCTTTGGCCCTTGCCATCCATACGGCTCTCCCACCAACACTTCCCTCCTCCTTTTCCTCCCCTCCTCCTACTTTCAACAGCCCTAACCACACTTCCCCACTACAGCAGACACTCTCCTCCAACACCGGACTACCAACAACAGCCACCACAACCTGACCCAAGGCACCCACCCTTTGGCCCTTGCCATCCATACGGCTCTCCCACCAACACTTCCCTCCTCCTTTTCCTCCCCTCCTCCTACTTTCAACAGCCCGAACCACACTTCCCCACTACAGCAGACACTCTCCTCCAACACCCAACTACCAACAACAGCCACCACAACCTGACCCAAGGCACCCACCCTTTGGCCCTTGCCATCCATACGGCTCTCCCACCAACACTTCCCTCCTCCTTTTCCTCCCCTCCTCCTACTTTCAACAGCCCGAACCACACTTCCCCACTACAGCAGACACTCTCCTCCAACACCCAACTACCAACAACAGCCACCACAACCTGACCCAAGGCACCCACCCTTTGGCCCTTGCCATCCATACCGCTATCCCACCAACACTTCCCTCCTCCTTTTCCTCCCCTCCTCCTACTTTCAACAGCCCGAACCACACTTCCCCACTACAGCAGACACTCTCCTCCAACACCCAACTACCAACAACAGCCACCACAACCTGACCCAAGGCACCCACCCTTTGGCCCTTGCCATCCATACGGCTCTCCCACCAACACTTCCCTCCTCCTTTTCCTCCCCTCCTCCTACTTTCAACAGCCCGAACCACACTTCCCCACTACAGCAGACACTCTCCTCCAACACCGGACTACCAACAACAGCCACCACAACCTGACCCAAGGCACCCACCCTTTTGCCCTTGCCATCCATACGGCTCTCCCACCAACACTTCCCTCCTCCTTTTCCTCCCCTCCTCCTACTTTCAACAGCCCGAACCACACTTCCCCACTACAGCAGACACTCTCCTCCAACACCCAACTACCAACAACAGCCACCACAACCTGACCCAAGGCACCCACCCTTTTGCCCTTGCCATCCATACGGCTCTCCCACCAACACTTCCCTCCTCCTTTTCCTCCCCTCCTCCTACTTTCAACAGCCCGAACCACACTTCCCCACTACAGCAGACACTCTCCTCCAACACCGGACTACCAACAACAGCCACCACAACCTGACCCAAGGCACCCACCCTTTGGCCCTTGCCATCCATACGGCTCTCCCACCAACACTTCCCTCCTCCTTTTCCTCCCCTCCTCCTACTTTCAACAGCCCGAACCACACTTCCCCACTACAGCAGACACTCTCCTCCAACACCCAACTACCAACAACAGCCACCACAACCTGACCCAAGGCACCCACCCTTTGGCCCTTGCCATCCATACGGCTCTCCCACCAACACTTCCCTCATCCTTTTCCTCCCCTCCTCCTACTTTCAACAGCCCTGACCACACCTCCCCACTATAGCAGACACTCTCCTCCAACACCCAACTACCAACAACAGCCACCACAACCTGCACCAAGGCACCCACCCTTTGGCCCTTGCCATCCATACGGCTCTCCCACCAACACTTCCCTCCTCCTTTTCCTCCCCTCCTCCTACTTTCAACAGCCCGAACCACACTTCCCCACTACAGCAGACACTCTCCTCCAACACCGGACTACCAACAACAGCCACCACAACCTGACCCAAGGCACCCACCCTTTTGCCCTTGCCATCCATACCGCTCTCCCACCAACACTTCCCTCCTCCTTTTCCTCCCCTCCTCCGACTTTCAACAGCCCGAACCACACTTCCCCACTACAGCAGACACTCTCCTCCAACACCGGACTACCAACAACAGCCACCACAACCTGACCCAAGGCATCCACCCTTTTGCCCTTGCCATCCATACGGCTCTCCCACCAACACTTCCCTCCTCCTTTTCCTCCCCTCCTCCGACTTTCAACAGCCCGAACCACACTTCCCCACTACAGCAGACACTCTCCTCCAACACCCAACTACCAACAACAGCCACCACAACCTGACCCAAGGCACCCACCCTTTTGGCACTGGCATGCACACGGCTCTCCCACCAACACTTCCCTCCTCCTTTTCCTCCCCTCCTCCTACTTTCAACAGCCCGAACCACACTTCCCCACTACAGCAGACACTCTCCTCCAACACCCAACTACCAACAACAGCCACCACAACCTGCACCAAGGCACCCACCCTTTGGCCCTTGACATCCATACGGCTCTCCCACCAACACTTCCCTCCTCCTTTTCCTCCCCTCCTCCTACTTTCAACAGCCCGAACCACACTTCCCCACTACAGCAGACACTCTCCTCCAACACCGGACTACCAACAACAGCCACCACAACCTGACCCAAGGCACCCACCCTTTTGCCCTTGCCATCCATACGACTCTCCCACCAACACTTCCCTCCTCCTTTTCCTCCCCTCCTCCTACTTTCAACAGCCCGAACCACACTTCCCCACTACAGCAGACACTCTCCTCCAACACCCAACTACCAACAACAGCCACCACAACCTGACCCAAGGCACCCACCCTTTGGCCCTTGCCATCCATACGGCTCTCCCACCAACACTTCCCTCCTCCTTTTCCTCCCCTCCTCCGACTTTCAACAGCCCGAACCACACTTCCCCACTACAGCAGACACTCTCCTCCAACACCGGACTACCAACAACAGCCACCACAACCTGACCCAAGGCACCCACCCTTTGGCCCTTGCCATCCATACGGCTCTCCCACCAACACTTCCCTCCTCCTTTTCCTCCCCTCCTCCTACTTTCAACAGCCCGAACCACACTTCCCCACTACAGCAGACACTCTCCTCCAACACCGGACTACCAACAACAACCACCACAACCTGACCCAAGGCACCCACCCTTTGGCCCTTGCCATCCATACGGCTCTCCCACCAACACTTCCCTCCTCCTTTTCCTCCCCTCCTCCGACTTTCAACAGCCCGAACCACACTTCCCCACTACAGCAGACACTCTCCTCCAACACCGGACTACCAACAACAGCCACCACAACCTGACCCAAGGCACCCACCCTTTGGCCCTTGCCATCCATACGGCTCTCCCACCAACACTTCCCTCCTCCTTTTCCTCCCCTCCTCCTACTTTCAACAGCCCGAACCACACTTCCCCACTACAGCAGACACTCTCCTCCAACACCGGACTACCAACAACAGCCACCACAACCTGCACCAAGGCACCCACCCTTTTGGCACTGGCATGCACACGGCTCTCCCACCAACACTTCCCTCCTCCTTTTCCTCCCCTCCTCCTACTTTCAACAGCCCGAACCACACTTCCCCACTACAGCAGACACTCTCCTCCAACACCCAACTACCAACAACAGCCACCACAACCTGCACCAAGGCACCCACCCTTTTGGCACTGGCATGCACACGGCTCTCCCACCAACACTTCCCTCCTCCTTTTCCTCCCCTCCTCCGACTTTCAACAGCCCGAACCACACTTCCCCACTACAGCAGACACTCTCCTCCAACACCCAACTACCAACAACAGCCACCACAACCTGCACCAAGGCACCCACCCTTTGGCCCTTGCCATCCATACGGCTCTCCCACCAACACTTCCCTCCTCCTTTTCCTCCCCTCCTCCTACTTTCAACAGCCCGAACCACACTTCCCCACTACAGCAGACACTCTCCTCCAACACCCAACTACCAACAACAGCCACCACAACCTGCACCAAGGCACCCACCCTTTTGGCACTGGCATGCACACGGCTCTCCCACCAACACTTCCCTCCTCCTTTTCCTCCCCTCTTCCTACTTTCAACAGCCCGAACCACACTTCCCCACTACAGCAGACACTCTCCTCCAACACCGGACTACCAACAACAGCCACCACAACCTGCACCAAGGCACCCACCCTTTTGGCCCTTGACATCCATACGGCTCTCCCACCAACACTTTCCTCCTCCTTTTCCTCCCCTCCTCCTACTTTCAACAGCCCGAACCACACTTCCCCACTACAGCAGACACTCTCCTCCAACACCCAACTACCAACAACAGCCACCACAACCTGACCCAAGGCACCCACCCTTTTGCCCTTGCCATCCATACGACTCTCCCACCAACACTTCCCTCCTCCTTTTCCTCCCCTCCTCCTACTTTCAACAGCCCGAACCACACTTCCCCACTACAGCAGACACTCTCCTCCAACACCGGACCACCAACAACAGCCACCACAACCTGCACCAAGGCACCCACCCTTTGGCCCTTGCCATCCATACGGCTCTCCCACCAACACTTCCCTCCTCCTTTTCCTCCCCTCCTCCTACTTTCAACAGCCCGAACCACACTTCCCCACTACAGCAGACACTCTCCTCCAACACCGGACTACCAACAACAGCCACCACAACCTGACCCAAGGCACCCACCCTTTTGGCACTGGCATGCACACGGCTCTCCCACCAACACTTCCCTCCTCCTTTTCCTCCCCTCCTCCTACTTTCAACAGCCCGAACCACACTTCCCCACTACAGCAGACACTCTCCTCCAACACCGGACTACCAACAACAGCCACCACAACCTGACCCAAGGCACCCACCCTTTGGCCCTTGCCATCCATACGGCTCTCCCACCAACACTTCCCTCCTCCTTTTCCTCCCCTCCTCCTACTTTCAACAGCCCGAACCACACTTCCCCACTACAGCAGACACTCTCCTCCAACACCCAACTACCAACAACAGCCACCACAACCTGACCCAAGGCACCCACCCTTTGGCCCTTGCCATCCATACGGCTCTCCCACCAACACTTCCCTCATCCTTTTCCTCCCCTCCTCCTACTTTCAACAGCCCTGACCACACCTCCCCACTATAGCAGACACTCTCCTCCAACACCCAACTACCAACAACAGCCACCACAACCTGCACCAAGGCACCCACCCTTTGGCCCTTGCCATCCATACGGCTCTCCCACCAACACTTCCCTCCTCCTTTTCCTCCCCTCCTCCTACTTTCAACAGCCCGAACCACACTTCCCCACTACAGCAGACACTCTCCTCCAACACCGGACTACCAACAACAGCCACCACAACCTGACCCAAGGCACCCACCCTTTTGCCCTTGCCATCCATACCGCTCTCCCACCAACACTTCCCTCCTCCTTTTCCTCCCCTCCTCCGACTTTCAACAGCCCGAACCACACTTCCCCACTACAGCAGACACTCTCCTCCAACACCGGACTACCAACAACAGCCACCACAACCTGACCCAAGGCATCCACCCTTTTGCCCTTGCCATCCATACGGCTCTCCCACCAACACTTCCCTCCTCCTTTTCCTCCCCTCCTCCGACTTTCAACAGCCCGAACCACACTTCCCCACTACAGCAGACACTCTCCTCCAACACCCAACTACCAACAACAGCCACCACAACCTGCACCAAGGCACCCACCCTTTTGGCACTGGCATGCACACGGCTCTCCCACCAACACTTCCCTCCTCCTTTTCCTCCCCTCCTCCTACTTTCAACAGCCCGAACCACACTTCCCCACTACAGCAGACACTCTCCTCCAACACCCAACTACCAACAACAGCCACCACAACCTGACCCAAGGCACCCACCCTTTGGCCCTTGCCATCCATACGGCTCTCCCACCAACACTTCCCTCCTCCTTTTCCTCCCCTCCTCCGACTTTCAACAGCCCGAACCACACTTCCCCACTACAGCAGACACTCTCCTCCAACACCGGACTACCAACAACAGCCACCACAACCTGACCCAAGGCACCCACCCTTTGGCCCTTGCCATCCATACGGCTCTCCCACCAACACTTCCCTCCTCCTTTTCCTCCCCTCCTCCTACTTTCAACAGCCCGAACCACACTTCCCCACTACAGCAGACACTCTCCTCCAACACCGGACTACCAACAACAACCACCACAACCTGACCCAAGGCACCCACCCTTTGGCCCTTGCCATCCATACGGCTCTCCCACCAACACTTCCCTCCTCCTTTTCCTCCCCTCCTCCGACTTTCAACAGCCCGAACCACACTTCCCCACTACAGCAGACACTCTCCTCCAACACCCAACTACCAACAACAGCCACCACAACCTGCACCAAGGCACCCAACCTTTGGCCCTTGCCATCCATACGGCTCTCCCACCAACACTTCCCTCCTCCTTTTCCTCCCCTCCTCCTACTTTCAACAGCCCGAACCACACTTCCCCACTACAGCAGACACTCTCCTCCAACACCCAACTACCAACAACAGCCACCACAACCTGCACCAAGGCACCCACCCTTTTGGCACTGGCATGCACACGGCTCTCCCACCAACACTTCCCTCCTCCTTTTCCTCCCCTCCTCCTACTTTCAACAGCCCGAACCACACTTCCCCACTACAGCAGACACTCTCCTCCAACACCCAACTACCAACAACAGCCACCACAACCTGCACCAAGGCACCCACCCTTTTGGCACTGGCATGCACACGGCTCTCCCACCAACACTTCCCTCCTCCTTTTCCTCCCCTCCTCCTACTTTCAACAGCCCGAACCACACTTCCCCACTACAGCAGACACTCTCCTCCAACACCCAACTACCAACAACAGCCACCACAACCTGCACCAAGGCACCCACCCTTTGGCCCTTGCCATCCATACGGCTCTCCCACCAACACTTCCCTCCTCCTTTTCCTCCCCTCCTCCTACTTTCAACAGCCCGAACCACACTTCCCCACTACAGCAGACACTCTCCTCCAACACCCAACTACCAACAACAGCCACCACAACCTGCACCAAGGCACCCACCCTTTTGGCACTGGCATGCACACGGCTCTCCCACCAACACTTCCCTCCTCCTTTTCCTCCCCTCTTCCTACTTTCAACAGCCCGAACCACACTTCCCCACTACAGCAGACACTCTCCTCCAACACCGGACTACCAACAACAGCCACCACAACCTGCACCAAGGCACCCACCCTTTGGCCCTTGACATCCATACGGCTCTCCCACCAACACTTTCCTCCTCCTTTTCCTCCCCTCCTCCTACTTTCAACAGCCCGAACCACACTTCCCCACTACAGCAGACACTCTCCTCCAACACCCAACTACCAACAACAGCCACCACAACCTGACCCAAGGCACCCACCCTTTTGCCCTTGCCATCCATACGACTCTCCCACCAACACTTCCCTCCTCCTTTTCCTCCCCTCCTCCTACTTTCAACAGCCCGAACCACACTTCCCCACTACAGCAGACACTCTCCTCCAACACCGGACCACCAACAACAGCCACCACAACCTGCACCAAGGCACCCACCCTTTGGCCCTTGCCATCCATACGGCTCTCCCACCAACACTTCCCTCCTCCTTTTCCTCCCCTCCTCCTACTTTCAACAGCCCGAACCACACTTCCCCACTACAGCAGACACTCTCCTCCAACACCGGACTACCAACAACAGCCACCACAACCTGACCCAAGGCACCCACCCTTTTGGCACTGGCATGCACACGGCTCTCCCACCAACACTTCCCTCCTCCTTTTCCTCCCCTCCTCCTACTTTCAACAGCCCGAACCACACTTCCCCACTACAGCAGACACTCTCCTCCAACACCGGACTACCAACAACAGCCACCACAACCTGACCCAAGGCACCCACCCTTTGGCCCTTGCCATCCATACGGCTCTCCCACCAACACTTCCCTCCTCCTTTTCCTCCCCTCCTCCTACTTTCAACAGCCCGAACCACACTTCCCCACTACAGCAGACACTCTCCTCCAACACCCAACTACCAACAACAGCCACCACAACCTGACCCAAGGCACCCACCCTTTGGCCCTTGCCATCCATACGGCTCTCCCACCAACACTTCCCTCATCCTTTTCCTCCCCTCCTCCTACTTTCAACAGCCCTGACCACACCTCCCCACTATAGCAGACACTCTCCTCCAACACCCAACTACCAACAACAGCCACCACAACCTGCACCAAGGCACCCACCCTTTGGCCCTTGCCATCCATACGGCTCTCCCACCAACACTTCCCTCCTCCTTTTCCTCCCCTCCTCCTACTTTCAACAGCCCGAACCACACTTCCCCACTACAGCAGACACTCTCCTCCAACACCGGACTACCAACAACAGCCACCACAACCTGACCCAAGGCACCCACCCTTTTGCCCTTGCCATCCATACCGCTCTCCCACCAACACTTCCCTCCTCCTTTTCCTCCCCTCCTCCGACTTTCAACAGCCCGAACCACACTTCCCCACTACAGCAGACACTCTCCTCCAACACCGGACTACCAACAACAGCCACCACAACCTGACCCAAGGCATCCACCCTTTTGCCCTTGCCATCCATACGGCTCTCCCACCAACACTTCCCTCCTCCTTTTCCTCCCCTCCTCCTACTTTCAACAGCCCGAACCACACTTCCCCACTACAGCAGACACTCTCCTCCAACACCCAACTACCAACAACAGCCACCACAACCTGACCCAAGGCACCCACCCTTTTGGCACTGGCATGCACACGGCTCTCCCACCAACACTTCCCTCCTCCTTTTCCTCCCCTCCTCCTACTTTCAACAGCCCGAACCACACTTCCCCACTACAGCAGACACTCTCCTCCAACACCGGACTACCAACAACAGCCACCACAACCTGCACCAAGGCACCCACCCTTTGGCCCTTGACATCCATACGGCTCTCCCACCAACACTTCCCTCCTCCTTTTCCTCCCCTCCTCCTACTTTCAACAGCCCGAACCACACTTCCCCACTACAGCAGACACTCTCCTCCAACACTGGACTACCAACAACAGCCACCACAACCTGACCCAAGGCACCCACCCTTTTGCCCTTGCCATCCATACGACTCTCCCACCAACACTTCCCTCCTCCTTTTCCTCCCCTCCTCCTACTTTCAACAGCCCGAACCACACTTCCCCACTACAGCAGACACTCTCCTCCAACACCCAACTACCAACAACAGCCACCACAACCTGACCCAAGGCACCCACCCTTTGGCCCTTGCCATCCATACGGCTCTCCCACCAACACTTCCCTCCTCCTTTTCCTCCCCTCCTCCGACTTTCAACAGCCCGAACCACACTTCCCCACTACAGCAGACACTCTCCTCCAACACCGGACTACCAACAACAGCCACCACAACCTGACCCAAGGCACCCACCCTTTGGCCCTTGCCATCCATACGGCTCTCCCACCAACACTTCCCTCCTCCTTTTCCTCCCCTCCTCCTACTTTCAACAGCCCGAACCACACTTCCCCACTACAGCAGACACTCTCCTCCAACACCGGACTACCAACAACAACCACCACAACCTGACCCAAGGCACCCACCCTTTGGCCCTTGCCATCCATACGGCTCTCCCACCAACACTTCCCTCCTCCTTTTCCTCCCCTCCTCCGACTTTCAACAGCCCGAACCACACTTCCCCACTACAGCAGACACTCTCCTCCAACACCGGACTACCAACAACAGCCACCACAACCTGACCCAAGGCACCCACCCTTTGGCCCTTGCCATCCATACGGCTCTCCCACCAACACTTCCCTCCTCCTTTTCCTCCCCTCCTCCTACTTTCAACAGCCCGAACCACACTTCCCCACTACAGCAGACACTCTCCTCCAACACCCAACTACCAACAACAGCCACCACAACCTGCACCAAGGCACCCACCCTTTTGGCACTGGCATGCACACGGCTCTCCCACCAACACTTCCCTCCTCCTTTTCCTCCCCTCCTCCTACTTTCAACAGCCCGAACCACACTTCCCCACTACAGCAGACACTCTCCTCCAACACCCAACTACCAACAACAGCCACCACAACCTGCACCAAGGCACCCACCCTTTTGGCACTGGCATGCACACGGCTCTCCCACCAACACTTCCCTCCTCCTTTTCCTCCCCTCCTCCTACTTTCAACAGCCCGAACCACACTTCCCCACTACAGCAGACACTCTCCTCCAACACCCAACTACCAACAACAGCCACCACAACCTGACCCAAGGCACCCACCCTTTGGCCCTTGCCATCCATACGGCTCTCCCACCAACACTTCCCTCCTCCTTTTCCTCCCCTCCTCCTACTTTCAACAGCCCGAACCACACTTCCCCACTACAGCAGACACTCTCCTCCAACACCCAACTACCAACAACAGCCACCACAACCTGCACCAAGGCACCCACCCTTTTGGCACTGGCATGCACACGGCTCTCCCACCAACACTTCCCTCCTCCTTTTCCTCCCCTCTTCCTACTTTCAACAGCCCGAACCACACTTCCCCACTACAGCAGACACTCTCCTCCAACACCCAACTACCAACAACAGCCACCACAACCTGCACCAAGGCACCCACCCTTTGGCCCTTGACATCCATACGGCTCTCCCACCAACACTTTCCTCCTCCTTTTCCTCCCCTCCTCCTACTTTCAACAGCCCGAACCACACTTCCCCACTACAGCAGACACTCTCCTCCAACACCCAACTACCAACAACAGCCACCACAACCTGACCCAAGGCACCCACCCTTTTGCCCTTGCCATCCATACGACTCTCCCACCAACACTTCCCTCCTCCTTTTCCTCCCCTCCTCCTACTTTCAACAGCCCGAACCACACTTCCCCACTACAGCAGACACTCTCCTCCAACACCGGACCACCAACAACAGCCACCACAACCTGCACCAAGGCACCCACCCTTTGGCCCTTGCCATCCATACGGCTCTCCCACCAACACTTCCCTCCTCCTTTTCCTCCTCTCCTCCGACTTTCAACAGCCCGAACCACACTTCCCCACTACAGCAGACACTCTCCTCCAACACCGGACTACCAACAACAGCCACCACAACCTGACCCAAGGCACCCACCCTTTTGGCACTGGCATGCACACGGCTCTCCCACCAACACTTCCCTCCTCCTTTTCCTCCCCTCCTCCTACTTTCAACAGCCCGAACCACACTTCCCCACTACAGCAGACACTCTCCTCCAACACCGGACTACCAACAACAGCCACCACAACCTGACCCAAGGCACCCACCCTTTTGGCACTGGCATGCACACGGCTCTCCCACCAACACTTCCCTCCTCCTTTTCCTCCCCTCCTCCGACTTTCAACAGCCCTGACCACACTTCCCCACTACAGCAGACACTCTCCTCCAACACCGGACTACCAACAACAGCCACCACAACCTGACCCAAGGCACCCACCCTTTTGCCCTTGCCATCCATACGGCTCTCCCACCAACACTTCCCTCCTCCTTTTCCTCCCCTCCTCCTGTTTTTGACAGCCCTGACCACACTTCCCCACTACAGCAGACACTCTCCTCCAACACCGGACTATCAAAAAAAGCCACCACAACCTGCACCAAGGCACCCACCCTTTGGCCCTTGCCATCCATACGGCTCTCCCACCAACACTTCCTTCCTCCTTTTCCTCCCCTCCTCCTACTTTCAACAGCCCGAACCACACTTCCCCACTACAGCAGACACTCTCCTCCAACACCGGACTACCAACAACAGCCACCACAACCTGACCCAAGGCACCCACCCTTTTGCCCTTGCCATCCATACGGCTCTCCCACCAACACTTCCCTCCTCCTTTTCCTCCCCTCCTCCGACTTTCAACAGCCCGAACCACACTTCCCCACTACAGCAGACACTCTCCTCCAACACCGGACCACCAACAACAGCCACCACAACCTGACCCAAGGCACCCACCCTTTGGCCCTTGCCATCCATACGGCTCTCCCACCAACACTTCCCTCCTCCTTTTCCTCCCCTCCTCCTACTTTCAACAGCCCGAACCACACTTCCCCACTACAGCAGACACTCTCCTCCAACACCCAACTACCAACAACAGCCACCACAACCTGACCCAAGGCACCCACCCTTTTGGCACTGGCATGCACACGGCTCTCCCACCAACACTTCCCTCCTCCTTTTCCTCCCCTCCTCCTACTTTCAACAGCCCGAACCACACTTCCCCACTACAGCAGACACTCTCCTCCAACACCCAACTACCAACAACAGCCACCACAACCTGACCCAAGGCACCCACCCTTTGGCCCTTGACATCCATACGGCTCTCCCACCAACACTTTCCTCCTCCTTTTCCTCCCCTCCTCCTACTTTCAACAGCCCGAACCACACTTCCCCACTACAGCAGACACTCTCCTCCAACACCCAACTACCAACAACAGCCACCACAACCTGCACCAAGGCACCCACCCTTTTGCCCTTGCCATCCATACGACTCTCCCACCAACACTTCCCTCCTCCTTTTCCTCCCCTCCTCCTACTTTCAACAGCCCGAACCACACTTCCCCACTACAGCAGACACTCTCCTCCAACACCGGACCACCAACAACAGCCACCACAACCTGACCCAAGGCACCCACCCTTTGGCCCTTGCCATCCATACGGCTCTCCCACCAACACTTCCCTCCTCCTTTTCCTCCCCTCCTCCGACTTTCAACAGCCCGAACCACACTTCCCCACTACAGCAGACACTCTCCTCCAACACCCAACTACCAACAACAGCCACCACAACCTGACCCAAGGCACCCACCCTTTTGGCACTGGCATGCACACGGCTCTCCCACCAACACTTCCCTCCTCCTTTTCCTCCCCTCCTCCTACTTTCAACAGCCCGAACCACACTTCCCCACTACAGCAGACACTCTCCTCCAACACCCAACTACCAACAACAGCCACCACAACCTGCACCAAGGCACCCACCCTTTGGCCCTTGCCATCCATACGGCTCTCCCACCAACACTTCCCTCCTCCTTTTCCTCCCCTCCTCCTACTTTCAACAGCCCGAACCACACTTCCCCACTACAGCAGACACTCTCCTCCAACACCCAACTACCAACAACAGCCACCACAACCTGCACCAAGGCACCCACCCTTTTGGCACTGGCATGCACACGGCTCTCCCACCAACACTTCCTTCCTCCTTTTCCTCCCCTCCTCCTACTTTCAACAGCCCTAACCACACTTCCCCACTACAGCAGACACTCTCCTCCAACACCGGACTACCAACAACAGCCACCACAACCTGACCCAAGGCACCCACCCTTTTGCCCTTGCCATCCATACGGCTCTCCCACCAACACTTCCCTCCTCCTTTTCCTCCCCTCCTCCTACTTTCAACAGCCCGAACCACACTTCCCCACTACAGCAGACACTCTCCTCCAACACCGGACCACCAACAACAGCCACCACAACCTGCACCAAGGCACCCACCCTTTGGCCCTTGCCATCCATACGGCTCTCCCACCAACACTTCCCTCCTCCTTTTCCTCCCCTCCTCCTACTTTCAACAGCCCGAACCACACTTCCCCACTACAGCAGACACTCTCCTCCAACACCCAACTACCAACAACAGCCACCACAACCTGACCCAAGGCACCCACCCTTTGGCCCTTGCCATCCATACGGCTCTCCCACCAACACTTCCCTCCTCCTTTTCCTCCCCTCCTCCTACTTTCAACAGCCCGAACCACACTTCCCCACTACAGCAGACACTCTCCTCCAACACCGGACTACCAACAACAACCACCACAACCTGACCCAAGGCACCCACCCTTTGGCCCTTGCCATCCATACGGCTCTCCCACCAACACTTCCCTCCTCCTTTTCCTCCCCTCCTCCGACTTTCAACAGCCCGAACCACACTTCCCCACTACAGCAGACACTCTCCTCCAACACCGGACTACCAACAACAGCCACCACAACCTGACCCAAGGCACCCACCCTTTGGCCCTTGCCATCCATACGGCTCTCCCACCAACACTTCCCTCCTCCTTTTCCTCCCCTCCTCCTACTTTCAACAGCCCGAACCACACTTCCCCACTACAGCAGACACTCTCCTCCAACACCCAACTACCAACAACAGCCACCACAACCTGCACCAAGGCACCCACCCTTTTGGCACTGGCATGCACACGGCTCTCCCACCAACACTTCCCTCCTCCTTTTCCTCCCCTCCTCCTACTTTCAACAGCCCGAACCACACTTCCCCACTACAGCAGACACTCTCCTCCAACACCCAACTACCAACAACAGCCACCACAACCTGCACCAAGGCACCCACCCTTTTGGCACTGGCATGCACACGGCTCTCCCACCAACACTTCCCTCCTCCTTTTCCTCCCCTCCTCCGACTTTCAACAGCCCGAACCACACTTCCCCACTACAGCAGACACTCTCCTCCAACACCCAACTACCAACAACAGCCACCACAACCTGCACCAAGGCACCCACCCTTTGGCCCTTGCCATCCATACGGCTCTCCCACCAACACTTCCCTCCTCCTTTTCCTCCCCTCCTCCTACTTTCAACAGCCCGAACCACACTTCCCCACTACAGCAGACACTCTCCTCCAACACCCAACTACCAACAACAGCCACCACAACCTGCACCAAGGCACCCACCCTTTTGGCACTGGCATGCACACGGCTCTCCCACCAACACTTCCCTCCTCCTTTTCCTCCCCTCTTCCTACTTTCAACAGCCCGAACCACACTTCCCCACTACAGCAGACACTCTCCTCCAACACCCAACTACCAACAACAGCCACCACAACCTGCACCAAGGCACCCACCCTTTGGCCCTTGACATCCATACGGCTCTCCCACCAACACTTTCCTCCTCCTTTTCCTCCCCTCCTCCTACTTTCAACAGCCCGAACCACACTTCCCCACTACAGCAGACACTCTCCTCCAACACCCAACTACCAACAACAGCCACCACAACCTGACCCAAGGCACCCACCCTTTTGCCCTTGCCATCCATACGACTCTCCCACCAACACTTCCCTCCTCCTTTTCCTCCCCTCCTCCTACTTTCAACAGCCCGAACCACACTTCCCCACTACAGCAGACACTCTCCTCCAACACCGGACCACCAACAACAGCCACCACAACCTGCACCAAGGCACCCACCCTTTGGCCCTTGCCATCCATACGGCTCTCCCACCAACACTTCCCTCCTCCTTTTCCTCCCCTCCTCCGACTTTCAACAGCCCGAACCACACTTCCCCACTACAGCAGACACTCTCCTCCAACACCCAACTACCAACAACAGCCACCACAACCTGCACCAAGGCACCCACCCTTTTGGCACTGGCATGCACACGGCTCTCCCACCAACACTTCCCTCCTCCTTTTCCTCCCCTCCTCCTACTTTCAACAGCCCGAACCACACTTCCCCACTACAGCAGACACTCTCCTCCAACACCCAACTACCAACAACAGCCACCACAACCTGACCCAAGGCACCCACCCTTTTGGCACTGGCATGCACACGGCTCTCCCACCAACACTTCCCTCCTCCTTTTCCTCCCCTCCTCCGACTTTCAACAGCCCGAACCACACTTCCCCACTACAGCAGACACTCTCCTCCAACACCGGACTACCAACAACAGCCACCACAACCTGACCCAAGGCACCCACCCTTTTGCCCTTGCCATCCATACGGCTCTCCCACCAACACTTCCCTCCTCCTTTTCCTCCCCTCCTCCTGTTTTTGACAGCCCTGACCACACTTCCCCACTACAGCAGACACTCTCCTCCAACACCGGACTACCAACAACAGCCACCACAACCTGCACCAAGGCACCCACCCTTTGGCCCTGGCCATCCATACAGCTCTCCCACCAACACTTCCTTCCTCCTTTTCCTCCCCTCCTCCTACTTTCAACAGCCCTAACCACACTTCCCCACTACAGCAGACACTCTCCTCCAACACCGGACTACCAACAACAGCCACCACAACCTGACCCAAGGCACCCACCCTTTTGCCCTTGCCATCCATACGGCTCTCCCACCAACACTTCCCTCCTCCTTTTCCTCCCCTCCTCCTACTTTCAACAGCCCGAACCACACTTCCCCACTACAGCAGACACTCTCCTCCAACACCGGACCACCAACAACAGCCACCACAACCTGACCCAAGGCACCCACCCTTTGGCCCTTGCCATCCATACGGCTCTCCCACCAACACTTCCCTCCTCCTTTTCCTCCCCTCCTCCTACTTTCAACAGCCCGAACCACACTTCCCCACTACAGCAGACACTCTCCTCCAACACCCAACTACCAACAACAGCCACCACAACCTGACCCAAGGCACCCACCCTTTGGCCCTTGCCATCCATACGGCTCTCCCACCAACACTTCCCTCCTCCTTTTCCTCCCCTCCTCCTGTTTTTGACAGCCCTGACCACACTTCCCCACTACAGCAGACACTCTCCTCCAACACCGGACTACCAACAACAGCCACCACAACCTGCACCAAGGCACCCCCCCCTTTTGACATTGGCATGCACACAGCTCTCCCACCAACACTTCCCTCCTCCTTTTCCTCCCCTCCTCCTACTTTCAACAGCCCGAACCACACTTCCCCACTACAGCAGACACTCTCCTCCAACACCCAACTACCAACAACAGCCACCACAACCTGCACCAAGGCACCCACCCTTTGGCCCTTGCCATCCATACGGCTCTCCCACCAACACTTCCCTCCTCCTTTTCCTCCCCTCCTCCTACTTTCAACAGCCCGAACCACACTTCCCCACTACAGCAGACACTCTCCTCCAACACCCAACTACCAACAACAGCCACCACAACCTGACCCAAGGCACCCACCCTTTTGGCACTGGCATGCACACGGCTCTCCCACCAACACTTCCCTCCTCCTTTTCCTCCCCTCCTCCTACTTTCAACAGCCCGAACCACACTTCCCCACTACAGCAGACACTCTCCTCCAACACCCAACTACCAACAACAGCCACCACAACCTGACCCAAGGCACCCACCCTTTGGCCCTTGACATCCATACGGCTCTCCCACCAACACTTTCCTCCTCCTTTTCCTCCCCTCCTCCTACTTTCAACAGCCCGAACCACACTTCCCCACTACAGCAGACACTCTCCTCCAACACCCAACTACCAACAACAGCCACCACAACCTGCACCAAGGCACCCACCCTTTTGCCCTTGCCATCCATACGGCTCTCCCACCAACACTTCCCTCCTCCTTTTCCTCCCCTCCTCCTACTTTCAACAGCCCGAACCACACTTCCCCACTACAGCAGACACTCTCCTCCAACACCGGACCACCAACAACAGCCACCACAACCTGACCCAAGGCACCCACCCTTTGGCCCTTGCCATCCATACGGCTCTCCCACCAACACTTCCCTCCTCCTTTTCCTCCCCTCCTCCGACTTTCAACAGCCCGAACCACACTTCCCCACTACAGCAGACACTCTCCTCCAACACCCAACTACCAACAACAGCCACCACAACCTGACCCAAGGCACCCACCCTTTTGGCACTGGCATGCACACGGCTCTCCCACCAACACTTCCCTCCTCCTTTTCCTCCCCTCCTCCTACTTTCAACAGCCCGAACCACACTTCCCCACTACAGCAGACACTCTCCTCCAACACCCAACTACCAACAACAGCCACCACAACCTGCACCAAGGCACCCACCCTTTGGCACTTGCCATCCATACGACTCTCCCACCAACACTTCCCTCCTCCTTTTCCTCCCCTCCTCCTACTTTCAACAGCCCGAACCACACTTCCCCACTACAGCAGACACTCTCCTCCAACACCGGACTACCAACAACAGCCACCACAACCTGCACCAAGGCACCCACCCTTTTGGCACTGGCATGCACACGGCTCTCCCACCAACACTTCCTTCCTCCTTTTCCTCCCCTCCTCCTACTTTCAACAGCCCTAACCACACTTCCCCACTACAGCAGACACTCTCCTCCAACACCGGACTACCAACAACAGCCACCACAACCTGACCCAAGGCACCCACCCTTTTGCCCTTGCCATCCATACGGCTCTCCCACCAACACTTCCCTCCTCCTTTTCCTCCCCTCCTCCTACTTTCAACAGCCCGAACCACACTTCCCCACTACAGCAGACACTCTCCTCCAACACCGGACCACCAACAACAGCCACCACAACCTGACCCAAGGCACCCACCCTTTGGCCCTTGCCATCCATACGGCTCTCCCACCAACACTTCCCTCCTCCTTTTCCTCCCCTCCTCCGACTTTCAACAGCCCGAACCACACTTCCCCACTACAGCAGACACTCTCCTCCAACACCCAACTACCAACAACAGCCACCACAACCTGACCCAAGGCACCCACCCTTTGGCCCTTGCCATCCATACCGCTCTCCCACCAACACTTCCCTCCTCCTTTTCCTCCCCTCCTCCGACTTTCAACAGCCCGAACCACACTTCCCCACTACAGCAGACACTCTCCTCCAACACCGGACTACCAACAACAGCCACCACAACCTGACCCAAGGCACCCACCCTTTGGCCCTTGCCATCCATACGGCTCTCCCACCAACACTTCCTTCCTCCTTTTCCTCTCCTCCTCCTACTTTCAACAGCCCTGACCACACTTCCCCACTACAGCAGACACTCTCCTCCAACACCGGACTACCAACAACAGCCACCACAACCTGCACCAAGGCACCCACCCTTTTGCCCTTGCCATCCATACGGCTCTCCCACCAACACTTCCCTCCTCCTTTTCCTCCCATCCTCCTACTTTCAACAGCCCGAACCACACTTCCCCACTACAGCAGACACTCTCCTCCAACACCGGACTACCAACAACAGCCACCACAACCTGACCCAAGGCACCCACCCTTTTGCCCTTGCCATCCATACGGCTCTCCCACCAACACTTCCCTCCTCCTTTTCCTCCCCTCCTCCTACTTTCAACAGCCCGAACCACACTTCCCCACTACAGCAGACACTCTCCTCCAACACCGGACTACCAACAACAGCCACCACAACCTGACCCAAGGCACCCACCCTTTTGCCCTTGCCATCCATACGGCTCTCCCACCAACACTTCCCTCCTCCTTTTCCTCCCCTCCTCCTACTTTCAACAGCCCGAACCACACTTCCCCACTACAGCAGACACTCTCCTCCAACACCCAACTACCAACAACAGCCACCACAACCTGACCCAAGGCACCCACCCTTTCGCCCTTGCCATCCATACGGCTCTCCCACCAACACTTCCCTCCTCCTTTTCCTCCCCTCCTCCGACTTTCAACAGCCCGAACCACACTTCCCCACTACAGCAGACACTCTCCTCCAACACCCAACTACCAACAACAGCCACCACAACCTGCACCAAGGCACCCACCCTTTGGCCCTTGCCATCCATACGGCTCTCCCACCAACACTTCCCTCCTCCTTTTCCTCCCCTCCTCCTACTTTCAACAGCCCGAACCACACTTCCCCACTACAGCAGACACTCTCCTCCAACACCGGACTACCAACAACAGCCACCACAACCTGACCCAAGGCACCCACCCTTTGGCCCTTGCCATCCATACGGCGCTCCCACCAACACTTCCCTCCTCCTTTTCCTCCCCTCCTCCGACTTTCAACAGCCCGAACCACACTTCCCCACTACAGCAGACACTCTCCTCCAACACCGGACTACCAACAACAGCCACCACAACCTGACCCAAGGCACCCACCCTTTTGCCCTTGCCATCCATACGGCTCTCCCACCAACACTTCCCTCCTCCTTTTCCTCCCCTCCTCCTACTTTCAACAGCCCGAACCACACTTCCCCACTACAGCAGACACTCTCCTCCAACACCGGACTACCAACAACAGCCACCACAACCTGCACCAAGGCACCCACCCTTTTGCCCTTGCCATCCATACGGCTCTCCCACCAACACTTCCCTCCTCCTTTTCCTCCCCTCCTCCTACTTTCAACAGCCCTGACCACACTTCCCCACTACAGCAGACACTCTCCTCCAACACTGGACCACCAACAACAGCCACCACAACCTGACCCAAGGCACCCACCCTTTGGCCCTTGCCATCCATACGGCTCTCCCACCAACACTTCCCTCCTCCTTTTCCTCCCCTCCTCCTACTTTCAACAGCCCTGACCACACTTCCCCACTACAGCAGACACTCTCCTCCAACACCCAACTACCAACAACAGCCACCACAACCTGACCCAAGGCACCCACCCTTTGGCCCTTGCCATCCATACGGCTCTCCCACCAACACTTCCCTCCTCCTTTTCCTCCCCTCCTCCGACTTTCAACAGCCCGAACCACACTTCCCCACTACAGCAGACACTCTCCTCCAACACCGGACTACCAACAACAGCCACCACAACCTGACCCAAGGCACCCACCCTTTGGCCCTTGCCATCCATACGGCTCTCCCACCAACACTTCCCTCCTCCTTTTCCTCCCCTCCTCCTACTTTCAACAGCCCGAACCACACTTCCCCACTACAGCAGACACTCTCCTCCAACACCGGACTACCAACAACAGCCACCACAACCTGACCCAAGGCACCCACCCTTTGGCCCTTGCCATCCATACGGCTCTCCCACCAACACTTCCCTCCTCCTTTTCCTCCCCTCCTCCGACTTTCAACAGCCCTGACCACACTTCCCCACTACAGCAGACACTCTCCTCCAACACCGGACTACCAACAACAGCCACCACAACCTGCACCAAGGCACCCACCCTTTTGCCCTTGCCATCCATACGGCTCTCCCACCAACACTTCCCTCCTCCTTTTCCTCCCCTCCTCCTACTTTCAACAGCCCTGACCACACTTCCCCACTACAGCAGACACTCTCCTCCAACACCGGACTACCAACAACAGCCACCACAACCTGCACCAAGGCACCCACCCTTTTGCCCTTGCCATCCATACGACTCTCCCACCAACACTTCCCTCCTCCTTTTCCTCCCCTCCTCCTACTTTCAACAGCCCGAACCACACTTCCCCACTACAGCAGACACTCTCCTCCAACACCCAACTACCAACAACAGCCACCACAACCTGACCCAAGGCACCCACCCTTTGGCCCTTGCCATCCATACGGCTCTCCCACCAACACTTCCCTCCTCCTTTTCCTCCCCTCCTCCGACTTTCAACAGCCCGAACCACACTTCCCCACTACAGCAGACACTCTCCTCCAACACCGGACTACCAACAACAGCCACCACAACCTGACCCAAGGCACCCACCCTTTGGCCCTTGCCATCCATACGGCTCTCCCACCAACACTTCCCTCCTCCTTTTCCTCCCCTCCTCCTACTTTCAACAGCCCGAACCACACTTCCCCACTACAGCAGACACTCTCCTCCAACACCGGACTACCAACAACAACCACCACAACCTGACCCAAGGCACCCACCCTTTGGCCCTTGCCATCCATACGGCTCTCCCACCAACACTTCCCTCCTCCTTTTCCTCCCCTCCTCCGACTTTCAACAGCCCGAACCACACTTCCCCACTACAGCAGACACTCTCCTCCAACACCGGACTACCAACAACAGCCACCACAACCTGACCCAAGGCACCCACCCTTTGGCCCTTGCCATCCATACGGCTCTCCCACCAACACTTCCCTCCTCCTTTTCCTCCCCTCCTCCTACTTTCAACAGCCCGAACCACACTTCCCCACTACAGCAGACACTCTCCTCCAACACCCAACTACCAACAACAGCCACCACAACCTGCACCAAGGCACCCACCCTTTTGGCACTGGCATGCACACGGCTCTCCCACCAACACTTCCCTCCTCCTTTTCCTCCCCTCCTCCTACTTTCAACAGCCCGAACCACACTTCCCCACTACAGCAGACACTCTCCTCCAACACCCAACTACCAACAACAGCCACCACAACCTGCACCAAGGCACCCACCCTTTTGGCACTGGCATGCACACGGCTCTCCCACCAACACTTCCCTCCTCCTTTTCCTCCCCTCCTCCTACTTTCAACAGCCCGAACCACACTTCCCCACTACAGCAGACACTCTCCTCCAACACCCAACTACCAACAACAGCCACCACAACCTGCACCAAGGCACCCACCCTTTGGCCCTTGCCATCCATACGGCTCTCCCACCAACACTTCCCTCCTCCTTTTCCTCCCCTCCTCCTACTTTCAACAGCCCGAACCACACTTCCCCACTACAGCAGACACTCTCCTCCAACACCCAACTACCAACAACAGCCACCACAACCTGCACCAAGGCACCCACCCTTTTGGCACTGGCATGCACACGGCTCTCCCACCAACACTTCCCTCCTCCTTTTCCTCCCCTCTTCCTACTTTCAACAGCCCGAACCACACTTCCCCACTACAGCAGACACTCTCCTCCAACACCCAACTACCAACAACAGCCACCACAACCTGCACCAAGGCACCCACCCTTTGGCCCTTGACATCCATACGGCTCTCCCACCAACACTTTCCTCCTCCTTTTCCTCCCCTCCTCCTACTTTCAACAGCCCGAACCACACTTCCCCACTACAGCAGACACTCTCCTCCAACACCCAACTACCAACAACAGCCACCACAACCTGCACCAAGGCACCCACCCTTTTGCCCTTGCCATCCATACGACTCTCCCACCAACACTTCCCTCCTCCTTTTCCTCCCCTCCTCCTACTTTCAACAGCCCGAACCACACTTCCCCACTACAGCAGACACTCTCCTCCAACACCGGACCACCAACAACAGCCACCACAACCTGCACCAAGGCACCCACCCTTTGGCCCTTGCCATCCATACGGCTCTCCCACCAACACTTCCCTCCTCCTTTTCCTCCCCTCCTCCGACTTTCAACAGCCCGAACCACACTTCCCCACTACAGCAGACACTCTCCTCCAACACCGGACTACCAACAACAGCCACCACAACCTGACCCAAGGCACCCACCCTTTTGGCACTGGCATGCACACGGCTCTCCCACCAACACTTCCCTCCTCCTTTTCCTCCCCTCCTCCTACTTTCAACAGCCCGAACCACACTTCCCCACTACAGCAGACACTCTCCTCCAACACCCAACTACCAACAACAGCCACCACAACCTGACCCAAGGCACCCACCCTTTGGCCCTTGCCATCCATACGGCTCTCCCACCAACACTTCCCTCCTCCTTTTCCTCCCCTCCTCCTACTTTCAACAGCCCGAACCACACTTCCCCACTACAGCAGACACTCTCCTCCAACACCCAACTACCAACAACAGCCACCACAACCTGCACCAAGGCACCCACCCTTTTGGCATTGGAATACACACGGCTCTCCCACCAACACTTCCCTCCTCCTTTTCCTCCCCTCCTCCTACTTTCAACAGCCCGAACCACACTTCCCCACTACAGCAGACACTCTCCTCCAACACCGGACTACCAACAACAGCCACCACAACCTGCACCAAGGCACCCACCCTTTTGGCACTGGCATGCACACGGCTCTCCCACCAACACTTCCCTCCTCCTTTTCCTCCCCTCCTCCGACTTTCAACAGCCCGAACCACACTTCCCCACTACAGCAGACACTCTCCTCCAACACCGGACTACCAACAACAGCCACCACAACCTGACCCAAGGCACCCACCCTTTTGCCCTTGCCATCCATACGGCTCTCCCACCAACACTTCCCTCCTCCTTTTCCTCCCCTCCTCCTGTTTTTGACAGCCCTGACCACACTTCCCCACTACAGCAGACACTCTCCTCCAACACCGGACTATCAAAAAAAGCCACCACAACCTGCACCAAGGCACCCACCCTTTGGCCCTTGCCATCCATACGGCTCTCCCACCAACACTTCCTTCCTCCTTTTCCTCCCCTCCTCCTACTTTCAACAGCCCTAACCACACTTCCCCACTACAGCAGACACTCTCCTCCAACACCGGACTACCAACAACAGCCACCACAACCTGACCCAAGGCACCCACCCTTTTGCCCTTGCCATCCATACGGCTCTCCCACCAACACTTCCCTCCTCCTTTTCCTCCCCTCCTCCTACTTTCAACAGCCCGAACCACACTTCCCCACTACAGCAAACACTCTCCTCCAACACCGGACCACCAACAACAGCCACCACAACCTGACCCAAGGCACCCACCCTTTGGCCCTTGCCATCCATACGGCTCTCCCACCAACACTTCCCTCCTCCTTTTCCTCCCCTCCTCCTACTTTCAACAGCCCGAACCACACTTCCCCACTACAGCAGACACTCTCCTCCAACACCCAACTACCAACAACAGCCACCACAACCTGACCCAAGGCACCCACCCTTTGGCCCTTGCCATCCATACGGCTCTCCCACCAACACTTCCCTCCTCCTTTTCCTCCCCTCCTCCTGTTTTTGACAGCCCTGACCACACTTCCCCACTACAGCAGACACTCTCCTCCAACACCGGACTACCAACAACAGCCACCACAACCTGCACCAAGGCACCCCCCCCTTTTGACATTGGCATGCACACAGCTCTCCCACCAACACTTCCCTCCTCCTTTTCCTCCCCTCCTCCTACTTTCAACAGCCCGAACCACACTTCCCCACTACAGCAGACACTCTCCTCCAACACCCAACTACCAACAACAGCCACCACAACCTGACCCAAGGCACCCACCCTTTGGCCCTTGCCATCCATACGACTCTCCCACCAACACTTCCCTCCTCCTTTTCCTCCCCTCCTCCTACTTTCAACAGCCCGAACCACACTTCCCCACTACAGCAGACACTCTCCTCCAACACCGGACCACCAACAACAGCCACCACAACCTGACCCAAGGCACCCACCCTTTGGCCCTTGCCATCCATACGGCTCTCCCACCAACACTTCCCTCCTCCTTTTCCTCCCCTCCTCCGACTTTCAACAGCCCGAACCACACTTCCCCACTACAGCAGACACTCTCCTCCAACACCGGACTACCAACAACAGCCACCACAACCTGACCCAAGGCACCCACCCTTTTGGCACTGGCATGCACACGGCTCTCCCACCAACACCTCCCTCCTCCTTTTCCTCCCATCCTCCTACTTTCAACAGCCCGAACCACACTTCCCCACTACAGCAGACACTCTCCTCCAACACCCAACTACCAACAACAGCCACCACAACCTGACCCAAGGCACCCACCCTTTGGCCCTTGCCATCCATACGGCTCTCCCACCAACACTTCCCTCCTCCTTTTCCTCCCCTCCTCCTGTTTTTGACAGCCCTGACCACACTTCCCCACTACAGCAGACACTCTCCTCCAACACCGGACTACCAACAACAGCCACCACAACCTGCACCAAGGCACCCCCCCCTTTTGACATTGGCATGCACACAGCTCTCCCACCAACACTTCCCTCCTCCTTTTCCTCCCCTCCTCCTACTTTCAACAGCCCGAACCACACTTCCCCACTACAGCAGACACTCTCCTCCAACACCCAACTACCAACAACAGCCACCACAACCTGCACCAAGGCACCCACCCTTTGGCCCTTGCCATCCATACGACTCTCCCACCAACACTTCCCTCCTCCTTTTCCTCCCCTCCTCCTACTTTCAACAGCCCGAACCACACTTCCCCACTACAGCAGACACTCTCCTCCAACACCGGACCACCAACAACAGCCACCACAACCTGACCCAAGGCACCCACCCTTTGGCCCTTGCCATCCATACGGCTCTCCCACCAACACTTCCCTCCTCCTTTTCCTCCCCTCCTCCGACTTTCAACAGCCCGAACCACACTTCCCCACTACAGCAGACACTCTCCTCCAACACCGGACTACCAACAACAGCCACCACAACCTGACCCAAGGCACCCACCCTTTTGGCACTGGCATGCACACGGCTCTCCCACCAACACTTCCCTCCTCCTTTTCCTCCCATCCTCCTACTTTCAACAGCCCGAACCACACTTCCCCACTACAGCAGACACTCTCCTCCAACACCCAACTACCAACAACAGCCACCACAACCTGCACCAAGGCACCCACCCTTTGGCCCTTGCCATCCATACGGCTCTCCCACCAACACTTCCCTCCTCCTTTTCCTCCCCTCCTCCTACTTTCAACAGCCCGAACCACACTTCCCCACTACAGCAGACACTCTCCTCCAACACCCAACTACCAACAACAGCCACCACAACCTGCACCAAGGCACCCACCCTTTTGGCACTGGCATGCACACGGCTCTCCCACCAACACTTCCTTCCTCCTTTTCCTCCCCTCCTCCTACTTTCAACAGCCCTAACCACACTTCCCCACTACAGCAGACACTCTCCTCCAACACCGGACTACCAACAACAGCCACCACAACCTGACCCAAGGCACCCACCCTTTTGCCCTTGCCATCCATACGGCTCTCCCACCAACACTTCCCTCCTCCTTTTCCTCCCCTCCTCCTACTTTCAACAGCCCGAACCACACTTCCCCACTACAGCAGACACTCTCCTCCAACACCGGACCACCAACAACAGCCACCACAACCTGCACCAAGGCACCCACCCTTTGGCCCTTGCCATCCATACCGCTCTCCCACCAACACTTCCCTCCTCCTTTTCCTCCCCTCCTCCTACTTTCAACAGCCCGAACCACACTTCCCCACTACAGCAGACACTCTCCTCCAACACCGGACCACCAACAACAGCCACCACAACCTGACCCAAGGCACCCACCCTTTGGCCCTTGCCATCCATACGGCTCTCCCACCAACACTTCCCTCCTCCTTTTCCTCCCCTCCTCCGACTTTCAACAGCCCGAACCACACTTCCCCACTACAGCAGACACTCTCCTCCAACACCGGACTACCAACAACAGCCACCACAACCTGCACCAAGGCACCCACCCTTTTGGCACTGGCATGCACACGGCTCTCCCACCAACACTTCCCTCCTCCTTTTCCTCCCATCCTCCTACTTTCAACAGCCCGAACCACACTTCCCCACTACAGCAGACACTCTCCTCCAACACCCAACTACCAACAACAGCCACCACAACCTGCACCAAGGCACCCACCCTTTGGCCCTTGCCATCCATACGGCTCTCCCACCAACACTTCCCTCCTCCTTTTCCTCCCCTCCTCCTACTTTCAACAGCCCGAACCACACTTCCCCACTACAGCAGACACTCTCCTCCAACACCCAACTACCAACAACAGCCACCACAACCTGCACCAAGGCACCCACCCTTTTGGCACTGGCATGCACACGGCTCTCCCACCAACAATTCCTTCCTCCTTTTCCTCCCCTCCTCCTACTTTCAACAGCCCTAACCACACTTCCCCACTACAGCAGACACTCTCCTCCAACACCGGACTACCAACAACAGCCACCACAACCTGACCCAAGGCACCCACCCTTTTGCCCTTGCCATCCATACGGCTCTCCCACCAACACTTCCCTCCTCCTTTTCCTCCCCTCCTCCTACTTTCAACAGCCCGAACCACACTTCCCCACTACAGCAGACACTCTCCTCCAACACCCAACTACCAACAACAGCCACCACAACCTGACCCAAGGCACCCACCCTTTGGCCCTTGCCATCCATACGGCTCTCCCACCAACACTTCCCTCCTCCTTTTCCTCCCCTCCTCCGGCTTTCAACAGCCCGAACCACACTTCCCCACTACAGCAGACACTCTCCTCCAACACCCAACTACCAACAACAGCCACCACAACCTGCACCAAGGCACCCACCCTTTGGCCCTTGCCATCCATACGGCTCTCCCACCAACACTTCCTTTCTCCTTTTCCTCTCCTCCTCCTACTTTCAACAGCCCTGACCACACTTCCCCACTACAGCAGACACTCTCCTCCAACACCGGACTACCAACAACAGCCACCACAACCTGCACCAAGGCACCCACCCTTTTGCCCTTGCCATCCATACGGCTCTCCCACCAACACTTCCCTCCTCCTTTTCCTCCCATCCTCCTACTTTCAACAGCCCGAACCACACTTCCCCACTACAGCAGACACTCTCCTCCAACACCGGACTACCAACAACAGCCACCACAACCTGACCCAAGGCACCCACCCTTTTGCCCTTGCCATCCATACGGCTCTCCCACCAACACTTCCCTCCTCCTTTTCCTCCCCTCCTCCTACTTTCAACAGCCCGAACCACACTTCCCCACTACAGCAGACACTCTCCTCCAACACCCAACTACCAACAACAGCCACCACAACCTGACCCAAGGCACCCACCCTTTTGCCCTTGCCATCCATACGGCTCTCCCACCAACACTTCCCTCCTCCTTTTCCTCCCCTCCTCCGACTTTCAACAGCCCGAACCACACTTCCCCACTACAGCAGACACTCTCCTCCAACACCGGACTACCAACAACAGCCACCACAACCTGACCCAAGGCACCCACCCTTTTGCCCTTGCCATCCATACGGCTCTCCCACCAACACTTCCCTCCTCCTTTTCCTCCCCTCCTCCGACTTTCAACAGCCCGAACCACACTTCCCCACTACAGCAGACACTCTCCTCCAACACCGGACTACCAACAACAGCCACCACAACCTGCACCAAGGCACCCACCCTTTGGCCCTTGCCATCCATACGGCTCTCCCACCAACACTTCCCTCCTCCTTTTCCTCCCCTCCTCCTACTTTCAACAGCCCGAACCACACTTCCCCACTACAGCAGACACTCTCCTCCAACACCCAACTACCAACAACAGCCACCACAACCTGCACCAAGGCACCCACCCTTTGGCCCTTGCCATCCATACGGCGCTCCCACCAACACTTCCCTCCTCCTTTTCCTCCCCTCCTCCGACTTTCAACAGCCCGAACCACACTTCCCCACTACAGCAGACACTCTCCTCCAACACCGGACTACCAACAACAGCCACCACAACCTGACCCAAGGCACCCACCCTTTTGCCCTTGCCATCCATACGGCTCTCCCACCAACACTTCCCTCCTCCTTTTCCTCCCCTCCTCCTACTTTCAACAGCCCGAACCACACTTCCCCACTACAGCAGACACTCTCCTCCAACACCCAACTACCAACAACAGCCACCACAACCTGACCCAAGGCACCCACCCTTTGGCCCTTGCCATCCATACGGCTCTCCCACCAACACTTCCCTCCTCCTTTTCCTCCCCTCCTCCTACTTTCAACAGCCCTGACCACACTTCCCCACTACAGCAGACACTCTCCTCCAACACTGGACCACCAACAACAGCCACCACAACCTGACCCAAGGCACCCACCCTTTGGCCCTTGCCATCCATACGGCTCTCCCACCAACACTTCCCTCCTCCTTTTCCTCCCCTCCTCCTACTTTCAACAGCCCTGACCACACTTCCCCACTACAGCAGACACTCTCCTCCAACACCCAACTACCAACAACAGCCACCACAACCTGACCCAAGGCACCCACCCTTTGGCCCTTGCCATCCATACGGCTCTCCCACCAACACTTCCCTCCTCCTTTTCCTCCCCTCCTCCTACTTTCAACAGCCCGAACCACACTTCCCCACTACAGCAGACACTCTCCTCCAACACCGGACTACCAACAACAGCCACCACAACCTGACCCAAGGCACCCACCCTTTGGCCCTTGCCATCCATACGGCTCTCCCACCAACACTTCCCTCCTCCTTTTCCTCCCCTCCTCCGACTTTCAACAGCCCTGACCACACTTCCCCACTACAGCAGACACTCTCCTCCAACACCGGACTACCAACAACAGCCACCACAACCTGCACCAAGGCACCCACCCTTTTGCCCTTGCCATCCATACGGCTCTCCCACCAACACTTCCCTCCTCCTTTTCCTCCCCTCCTCCTACTTTCAACAGCCCTGACCACACTTCCCCACTACAGCAGACACTCTCCTCCAACACCGGACTACCAACAACAGCCACCACAACCTGCACCAAGGCACCCACCCTTTTGCCCTTGCCATCCATACGACTCTCCCACCAACACTTCCCTCCTCCTTTTCCTCCCCTCCTCCTACTTTCAACAGCCCGAACCACACTTCCCCACTACAGCAGACACTCTCCTCCAACACCCAACTACCAACAACAGCCACCACAACCTGACCCAAGGCACCCACCCTTTGGCCCTTGCCATCCATACGGCTCTCCCACCAACACTTCCCTCCTCCTTTTCCTCCCCTCCTCCGACTTTCAACAGCCCGAACCACACTTCCCCACTACAGCAGACACTCTCCTCCAACACCCAACTACCAACAACAGCCACCACAACCTGACCCAAGGCACCCACCCTTTGGCCCTTGCCATCCATACGGCTCTCCCACCAACACTTCCCTCCTCCTTTTCCTCCCCTCCTCCTACTTTCAACAGCCCGAACCACACTTCCCCACTACAGCAGACACTCTCCTCCAACACCGGACTACCAACAACAACCACCACAACCTGACCCAAGGCACCCACCCTTTGGCCCTTGCCATCCATACGGCTCTCCCACCAACACTTCCCTCCTCCTTTTCCTCCCCTCCTCCGACTTTCAACAGCCCGAACCACACTTCCCCACTACAGCAGACACTCTCCTCCAACACCCAACTACCAACAACAGCCACCACAACCTGACCCAAGGCACCCACCCTTTGGCCCTTGCCATCCATACGGCTCTCCCACCAACACTTCCCTCCTCCTTTTCCTCCCCTCCTCCTACTTTCAACAGCCCGAACCACACTTCCCCACTACAGCAGACACTCTCCTCCAACACCCAACTACCAACAACAGCCACCACAACCTGCACCAAGGCACCCACCCTTTTGGCACTGGCATGCACACGGCTCTCCCACCAACACTTCCCTCCTCCTTTTCCTCCCCTCCTCCTACTTTCAACAGCCCGAACCACACTTCCCCACTACAGCAGACACTCTCCTCCAACACCCAACTACCAACAACAGCCACCACAACCTGCACCAAGGCACCCACCCTTTTGGCACTGGCATGCACACGGCTCTCCCACCAACACTTCCCTCCTCCTTTTCCTCCCCTCCTCCTACTTTCAACAGCCCGAACCACACTTCCCCACTACAGCAGACACTCTCCTCCAACACCCAACTACCAACAACAGCCACCACAACCTGCACCAAGGCACCCACCCTTTGGCCCTTGCCATCCATACGGCTCTCCCACCAACACTTCCCTCCTCCTTTTCCTCCCCTCCTCCTACTTTCAACAGCCCGAACCACACTTCCCCACTACAGCAGACACTCTCCTCCAACACCCAACTACCAACAACAGCCACCACAACCTGCACCAAGGCACCCACCCTTTTGGCACTGGCATGCACACGGCTCTCCCACCAACACTTCCCTCCTCCTTTTCCTCCCCTCCTCCGACTTTCAACAGCCCGAACCACACTTCCCCACTACAGCAGACACTCTCCTCCAACACCCAACTACCAACAACAGCCACCACAACCTGCACCAAGGCACCCACCCTTTGGCCCTTGCCATCCATACGGCTCTCCCACCAACACTTCCCTCCTCCTTTTCCTCCCCTCCTCCTACTTTCAACAGCCCGAACCACACTTCCCCACTACAGCAGACACTCTCCTCCAACACCCAACTACCAACAACAGCCACCACAACCTGACCCAAGGCACCCACCCTTTTGCCCTTGCCATCCATACGACTCTCCCACCAACACTTCCCTCCTCCTTTTCCTCCCCTCCTCCTACTTTCAACAGCCCGAACCACACTTCCCCACTACAGCAGACACTCTCCTCCAACACCGGACCACCAACAACAGCCACCACAACCTGCACCAAGGCACCCACCCTTTGGCCCTTGCCATCCATACGGCTCTCCCACCAACACTTCCCTCCTCCTTTTCCTCCCCTCCTCCGACTTTCAACAGCCCGAACCACACTTCCCCACTACAGCAGACACTCTCCTCCAACACCGGACTACCAACAACAGCCACCACAACCTGACCCAAGGCACCCACCCTTTTGGCACTGGCATGCACACGGCTCTCCCACCAACACTTCCCTCCTCCTTTTCCTCCCCTCCTCCTACTTTCAACAGCCCGAACCACACTTCCCCACTACAGCAGACACTCTCCTCCAACACCCAACTACCAACAACAGCCACCACAACCTGACCCAAGGCACCCACCCTTTGGCCCTTGCCATCCATACGGCTCTCCCACCAACACTTCCCTCCTCCTTTTCCTCCCCTCCTCCTACTTTCAACAGCCCGAACCACACTTCCCCACTACAGCAGACACTCTCCTCCAACACCCAACTACCAACAACAGCCACCACAACCTGCACCAAGGCACCCACCCTTTTGGCATTGGAATACACACGGCTCTCCCACCAACACTTCCCTCCTCCTTTTCCTCCCCTCCTCCTACTTTCAACAGCCCGAACCACACTTCCCCACTACAGCAGACACTCTCCTCCAACACCGGACTACCAACAACAGCCACCACAACCTGCACCAAGGCACCCACCCTTTTGGCACTGGCATGCACACGGCTCTCCCACCAACACTTCCCTCCTCCTTTTCCTCCCCTCCTCCGACTTTCAACAGCCCGAACCACACTTCCCCACTACAGCAGACACTCTCCTCCAACACCGGACTACCAACAACAGCCACCACAACCTGACCCAAGGCACCCACCCTTTTGCCCTTGCCATCCATACGGCTCTCCCACCAACACTTCCCTCCTCCTTTTCCTCCCCTCCTCCTGTTTTTGACAGCCCTGACCACACTTCCCCACTACAGCAGACACTCTCCTCCAACACCGGACTATCAAAAAAAGCCACCACAACCTGCACCAAGGCACCCACCCTTTGGCCCTTGCCATCCATACGGCTCTCCCACCAACACTTCCTTCCTCCTTTTCCTCCCCTCCTCCTACTTTCAACAGCCCGAACCACACTTCCCCACTACAGCAGACACTCTCCTCCAACACCGGACTACCAACAACAGCCACCACAACCTGACCCAAGGCACCCACCCTTTTGCCCTTGCCATCCATACGGCTCTCCCACCAACACTTCCCTCCTCCTTTTCCTCCCCTCCTCCTACTTTCAACAGCCCGAACCACACTTCCCCACTACAGCAAACACTCTCCTCCAACACCGGACCACCAACAACAGCCACCACAACCTGACCCAAGGCACCCACCCTTTGGCCCTTGCCATCCATACGGCTCTCCCACCAACACTTCCCTCCTCCTTTTCCTCCCCTCCTCCTACTTTCAACAGCCCGAACCACACTTCCCCACTACAGCAGACACTCTCCTCCAACACCCAACTACCAACAACAGCCACCACAACCTGACCCAAGGCACCCACCCTTTGGCCCTTGCCATCCATACGGCTCTCCCACCAACACTTCCCTCCTCCTTTTCCTCCCCTCCTCCTGTTTTTGACAGCCCTGACCACACTTCCCCACTACAGCAGACACTCTCCTCCAACACCGGACTACCAACAACAGCCACCACAACCTGCACCAAGGCACCCCCCCCTTTTGACATTGGCATGCACACAGCTCTCCCACCAACACTTCCCTCCTCCTTTTCCTCCCCTCCTCCTACTTTCAACAGCCCGAACCACACTTCCCCACTACAGCAGACACTCTCCTCCAACACCCAACTACCAACAACAGCCACCACAACCTGCACCAAGGCACCCACCCTTTGGCCCTTGCCATCCATACGGCTCTCCCACCAACACTTCCCTCCTCCTTTTCCTCCCCTCCTCCTACTTTCAACAGCCCGAACCACACTTCCCCACTACAGCAGACACTCTCCTCCAACACCGGACTACCAACAACAGCCACCACAACCTGACCCAAGGCACCCACCCTTTTGGCACTGGCATGCACACGGCTCTCCCACCAACACTTCCCTCCTCCTTTTCCTCCCCTCCTCCTACTTTCAACAGCCCGAACCACACTTCCCCACTACAGCAGACACTCTCCTCCAACACCCAACTACCAACAACAGCCACCACAACCTGCACCAAGGCACCCACCCTTTGGCCCTTGACATCCATACGGCTCTCCCACCAACACTTTCCTCCTCCTTTTCCTCCCCTCCTCCTACTTTCAACAGCCCGAACCACACTTCCCCACTACAGCAGACACTCTCCTCCAACACCCAACTACCAACAACAGCCACCACAACCTGACCCAAGGCACCCACCCTTTTGCCCTTGCCATCCATGCGACTCTCCCACCAACACTTCCCTCCTCCTTTTCCTCCCCTCCTCCTACTTTCAACAGCCCGAACCACACTTCCCCACTACAGCAGACACTCTCCTCCAACACCGGACCACCAACAACAGCCACCACAACCTGCACCAAGGCACCCACCCTTTGGCCCTTGCCATCCATACGGCTCTCCCACCAACACTTCCCTCCTCCTTTTCCTCCCCTCCTCCGACTTTCAACAGCCCGAACCACACTTCCCCACTACAGCAGACACTCTCCTCCAACACCGGACTACCAACAACAGCCACCACAACCTGACCCAAGGCACCCACCCTTTTGGCACTGGCATGCACACGGCTCTCCCACCAACACTTCCCTCCTCCTTTTCCTCCCATCCTCCTACTTTCAACAGCCCGAACCACACTTCCCCACTACAGCAGACACTCTCCTCCAACACCCAACTACCAACAACAGCCACCACAACCTGCACCAAGGCACCCACCCTTTGGCCCTTGCCATCCATACGGCTCTCCCACCAACACTTCCCTCATCCTTTTCCTCCCCTCCTCCTACTTTCAACAGCCCGAACCACACTTCCCCACTACAGCAGACACTCTCCTCCAACACCCAACTACCAACAACAGCCACCACAACCTGCACCAAGGCACCCACCCTTTTGGCACTGGCATGCACACGGCTCTCCCACCAACACTTCCTTCCTCCTTTTCCTCCCCTCCTCCTACTTTCAACAGCCCTAACCACACTTCCCCACTACAGCAGACACTCTCCTCCAACACCGGACTACCAACAACAGCCACCACAACCTGCACCAAGGCACCCACCCTTTGGCCCTTGCCATCCATACGGCTCTCCCACCAACACTTCCCTCCTCCTTTTCCTCCCCTCCTCCTACTTTCAACAGCCCGAACCACACTTCCCCACTACAGCAGACACTCTCCTCCAACACCGGACCACCAACAACAGCCACCACAACCTGCACCAAGGCACCCACCCTTTGGCCCTTGCCATCCATACGACTCTCCCACCAACACTTCCCTCCTCCTTTTCCTCCCCTCCTCCTACTTTCAACAGCCCGAACCACACTTCCCCACTACAGCAGACACTCTCCTCCAACACCCAACTACCAACAACAGCCACCACAACCTGACCCAAGGCACCCACCCTTTGGCCCTTGCCATCCATACCGCTCTCCCACCAACACTTCCCTCCTCCTTTTCCTCCCCTCCTCCGACTTTCAACAGCCCGAACCACACTTCCCCACTACAGCAGACACTCTCCTCCAACACCCAACTACCAACAACAGCCACCACAACCTGCACCAAGGCACCCACCCTTTGGCCCTTGCCATCCATACGGCTCTCCCACCAACACTTCCTTTCTCCTTTTCCTCTCCTCCTCCTACTTTCAACAGCCCTGACCACACTTCCCCACTACAGCAGACACTCTCCTCCAACACCGGACTACCAACAACAGCCACCACAACCTGCACCAAGGCACCCACCCTTTTGCCCTTGCCATCCATACGGCTCTCCCACCAACACTTCCCTCCTCCTTTTCCTCCCATCCTCCTACTTTCAACAGCCCGAACCACACTTCCCCACTACAGCAGACACTCTCCTCCAACACCGGACTACCAACAACAGCCACCACAACCTGACCCAAGGCACCCACCCTTTTGCCCTTGCCATCCATACGGCTCTCCCACCAACACTTTCCTCCTCCTTTTCCTCCCCTCCTCCTACTTTCAACAGCCCGAACCACACTTCCCCACTACAGCAGACACTCTCCTCCAACACCCAACTACCAACAACAGCCACCACAACCTGACCCAAGGCACCCACCCTTTTGCCCTTGCCATCCATACGGCTCTCCCACCAACACTTCCCTCCTCCTTTTCCTCCCCTCCTCCGACTTTCAACAGCCCGAACCACACTTCCCCACTACAGCAGACACTCTCCTCCAACACCGGACTACCAACAACAGCCACCACAACCTGACCCAAGGCACCCACCCTTTTGCCCTTGCCATCCATACGGCTCTCCCACCAACACTTCCCTCCTCCTTTTCCTCCCCTCCTCCGACTTTCAACAGCCCGAACCACACTTCCCCACTACAGCAGACACTCTCCTCCAACACCCAACTACCAACAACAGCCACCACAACCTGCACCAAGGCACCCACCCTTTGGCCCTTGACATCCATACGGCTCTCCCACCAACACTTCCCTCCTCCTTTTCCTCCCCTCCTCCTACTTTCAACAGCCCGAACCACACTTCCCCACTACAGCAGACACTCTCCTCCAACACCCAACTACCAACAACAGCCACCACAACCTGACCCAAGGCACCCACCCTTTGGCCCTTGCCATCCATACGGCTCTCCCACCAACACTTCCTTTCTCCTTTTCCTCTCCTCCTCCTACTTTCAACAGCCCTGACCACACTTCCCCACTACAGCAGACACTCTCCTCCAACACCGGACTACCAACAACAGCCACCACAACCTGCACCAAGGCACCCACCCTTTTGCCCTTGCCATCCATACGGCTCTCCCACCAACACTTCCCTCCTCCTTTTCCTCCCATCCTCCTACTTTCAACAGCCCGAACCACACTTCCCCACTACAGCAGACACTCTCCTCCAACACCGGACTACCAACAACAGCCACCACAACCTGACCCAAGGCACCCACCCTTTTGCCCTTGCCATCCATACGGCTCTCCCACCAACACTTTCCTCCTCCTTTTCCTCCCCTCCTCCTACTTTCAACAGCCCGAACCACACTTCCCCACTACAGCAGACACTCTCCTCCAACACCCAACTACCAACAACAGCCACCACAACCTGACCCAAGGCACCCACCCTTTTGCCCTTGCCATCCATACGGCTCTCCCACCAACACTTCCCTCCTCCTTTTCCTCCCCTCCTCCGACTTTCAACAGCCCGAACCACACTTCCCCACTACAGCAGACACTCTCCTCCAACACCGGACTACCAACAACAGCCACCACAACCTGACCCAAGGCACCCACCCTTTTGCCCTTGCCATCCATACGGCTCTCCCACCAACACTTCCCTCCTCCTTTTCCTCCCCTCCTCCGACTTTCAACAGCCCGAACCACACTTCCCCACTACAGCAGACACTCTCCTCCAACACCCAACTACCAACAACAGCCACCACAACCTGCACCAAGGCACCCACCCTTTGGCCCTTGACATCCATACGGCTCTCCCACCAACACTTCCCTCCTCCTTTTCCTCCCCTCCTCCTACTTTCAACAGCCCGAACCACACTTCCCCACTACAGCAGACACTCTCCTCCAACACCCAACTACCAACAACAGCCACCACAACCTGACCCAAGGCACCCACCCTTTGGCCCTTGCCATCCATACGGCGCTCCCACCAACACTTCCCTCCTCCTTTTCCTCCCCTCCTCCGACTTTCAACAGCCCGAACCACACTTCCCCACTACAGCAGACACTCTCCTCCAACACCGGACTACCAACAACAGCCACCACAACCTGACCCAAGGCACCCACCCTTTTGCCCTTGCCATCCATACGGCTCTCCCACCAACACTTCCCTCCTCCTTTTCCTCCCCTCCTCCTACTTTCAACAGCCCGAACCACACTTCCCCACTACAGCAGACACTCTCCTCCAACACCCAACTACCAACAACAGCCACCACAACCTGACCCAAGGCACCCACCCTTTTGCCCTTGCCATCCATACGGCTCTCCCACCAACACTTCCCTCCTCCTTTTCCTCCCCTCCTCCTACTTTCAACAGCCCTGACCACACTTCCCCACTACAGCAGACACTCTCCTCCAACACCGGACCACCAACAACAGCCACCACAACCTGACCCAAGGCACCCACCCTTTGGCCCTTGCCATCCATACGGCTCTCCCACCAACACTTCCCTCCTCCTTTTCCTCCCCTCCTCCTACTTTCAACAGCCCGAACCACACTTCCCCACTACAGCAGACACTCTCCTCCAACACCCAACTACCAACAACAGCCACCACAACCTGACCCAAGGCACCCACCCTTTGGCCCTTGCCATCCATACGGCGCTCCCACCAACACTTCCCTCCTCCTTTTCCTCCCCTCCTCCGACTTTCAACAGCCCGAACCACACTTCCCCACTACAGCAGACACTCTCCTCCAACACCGGACTACCAACAACAGCCACCACAACCTGACCCAAGGCACCCACCCTTTTGCCCTTGCCATCCATACGGCTCTCCCACCAACACTTCCCTCCTCCTTTTCCTCCCCTCCTCCTACTTTCAACAGCCCGAACCACACTTCCCCACTACAGCAGACACTCTCCTCCAACACCCAACTACCAACAACAGCCACCACAACCTGACCCAAGGCACCCACCCTTTTGCCCTTGCCATCCATACGGCTCTCCCACCAACACTTCCCTCCTCCTTTTCCTCCCCTCCTCCTACTTTCAACAGCCCTGACCACACTTCCCCACTACAGCAGACACTCTCCTCCAACACCGGACTACCAACAACAGCCACCACAACCTGACCCAAGGCACCCACCCTTTGGCCCTTGCCATCCATACGGCTCTCCCACCAACACTTCCCTCCTCCTTTTCCTCCCCTCCTCCTACTTTCAACAGCCCTGACCACACTTCCCCACTACAGCAGACACTCTCCTCCAACACCCAACTACCAACAACAGCCACCACAACCTGACCCAAGGCACCCACCCTTTGGCCCTTGCCATCCATACGGCTCTCCCACCAACACTTCCCTCCTCCTTTTCCTCCCATCCTCCGACTTTCAACAGCCCGAACCACACTTCCCCACTACAGCAGACACTCTCCTCCAACACCGGACTACCAACAACAGCCACCACAACCTGACCCAAGGCACCCACCCTTTGGCCCTTGCCATCCATACGGCTCTCCCACCAACACTTCCCTCCTCCTTTTCCTCCCCTCCTCCTACTTTCAACAGCCCGAACCACACTTCCCCACTACAGCAGACACTCTCCTCCAACACCGGACTACCAACAACAGCCACCACAACCTGACCCAAGGCACCCACCCTTTGGCCCTTGCCATCCATACGGCTCTCCCACCAACACTTCCCTCCTCCTTTTCCTCCCCTCCTCCTACTTTCAACAGCCCTGACCACACTTCCCCACTACAGCAGACACTCTCCTCCAACACCGGACTACCAACAACAGCCACCACAACCTGCACCAAGGCACCCACCCTTTTGCCCTTGCCATCCATACGGCTCTCCCACCAACACTTCCCTCCTCCTTTTCCTCCCCTCCTCCTACTTTCAACAGCCCTGACCACACTTCCCCACTACAGCAGACACTCTCCTCCAACACCGGACTACCAACAACAGCCACCACAACCTGCACCAAGGCACCCACCCTTTTGCCCTTGCCATCCATACGGCTCTCCCACCAACACTTCCCTCCTCCTTTTCCTCCCCTCCTCCTACTTTCAACAGCCCGAACCACACTTCCCCACTACAGCAGACACTCTCCTCCAACACCGGACTACCAACAACAGCCACCACAACCTGCACCAAGGCACCCACCCTTTTGCCCTTGCCATCCATACGGCTCTCCCACCAACACTTCCCTCCTCCTTTTCCTCCCCTCCTCCTACTTTCAACAGCCCGAACCACACTTCCCCACTACAGCAGACACTCTCCTCCAACACCGGACCACCAACAACAGCCACCACAACCTGACCCAAGGCACCCACCCTTTGGCCCTTGCCATCCATACGGCTCTCCCACCAACACTTCCCTCCTCCTTTTCCTCCCCTCCTCCTACTTTCAACAGCCCGAACCACACTTCCCCACTACAGCAGACACTCTCCTCCAACACCGGACTACCAACAACAGCCACCACAACCTGACCCAAGGCACCCACCCTTTGGCCCTTGCCATCCATACGGCTCTCCCACCAACACTTCCCTCCTCCTTTTCCTCCCATCCTCCTACTTTCAACAGCCCGAACCACACTTCCCCACTACAGCAGACACTCTCCTCCAACACCGGACTACCAACAACAGCAACCACAATCTGACCCAAGGCACCCACCCTTTTGCCCTTGCCATCCATACGGCTCTCCCACCAACACTTCCCTCCTCCTTTTCCTCCCCTCCTCCTACTTTCAACAGCCCGAACCACACTTCCCCACTACAGCAGACACTCTCCTCCAACACCCAACTACCAACAACAGCCACCACAACCTGACCCAAGGCACCCACCCTTTGGCCCTTGCCATCCATACGGCTCTCCCACCAACACTTCCCTCATCCTTTTCCTCCCCTCCTCCTACTTTCAACAGCCCTGACCACACTTCCCCACTACAGCAGACACTCTCCTCCAACACCCAACTACCAACAACAGCCACCACAACCTGCACCAAGGCACCCACCCTTTGGCCCTTGCCATCCATACGGCTCTCCCACCAACACTTCCCTCCTCCTTTTCCTCCCCTCCTCCTACTTTCAACAGCCCTGACCACACTTCCCCACTACAGCAGACACTCTCCTCCAACACCCAACTACCAACAACAGCCACCACAACCTGACCCAAGGCACCCACCCTTTGGCCCTTGCCATCCATACGGCTCTCCCACCAACACTTCCCTCCTCCTTTTCCTCCCCTCCTCCTACTTTCAACAGCCCGAACCACACTTCCCCACTACAGCAGACACTCTCCTCCAACACCGGACCACCAACAACAGCCACCACAACCTGACCCAAGGCACCCACCCTTTGGCCCTTGCCATCCATACGGCTCTCCCACCAACACTTCCCTCCTCCTTTTCCTCCCCTCCTCCTACTTTCAACAGCCCTGACCACACTTCCCCACTACAGCAGACACTCTCCTCCAACACCGGACTACCAACAACAGCCACCACAACCTGCACCAAGGCACCCACCCTTTTGCCCTTGCCATCCATACGGCTCTCCCACCAACACTTCCCTCATCCTTTTCCTCCCCTCCTCCTACTTTCAACAGCCCGAACCACACTTCCCCACTACAGCAGACACTCTCCTCCAACACCCAACTACCAACAACAGCCACCACAACCTGCACCAAGGCACCCACCCTTTTGCCCTTGCCATCCATACGGCTCTCCCACCAACACTTCCCTCCTCCTTTTCCTCCCCTCCTCCTACTTTCAACAGCCCGAACCACACTTCCCCACTACAGCAGACACTCTCCTCCAACACCGGACTACCAACAACAGCCACCACAACCTGACCCAAGGCACCCACCCTTTGGCCCTTGCCATCCATACGGCTCTCCCACCAACACTTCCCTCCTCCTTTTCCTCCCCTCCTCCTGTTTTTGACAGCCCTGACCACACTTCCCCACTACAGCAGACACTCTCCTCCAACACCCAACTACCAACAACAGCCACCACAACCTGCACCAAGGCACCCACCCTTTGGCCCTTGCCATCCATACGGCTCTCCCACCAACACTTCCCTCCTCCTTTTCCTCCCCTCCTCCGACTTTCAACAGCCCGAACCACACTTCCCCACTACAGCAGACACTCTCCTCCAACACCCAACTACCAACAACAGCCACCACAACCTGACCCAAGGCACCCACCCTTTTGCCCTTGCCATCCATACCGCTCTCCCACCAACACTTCCCTCCTCCTTTTCCTCCCCTCCTCCTACTTTCAACAGCCCGAACCACACTTCCCCACTACAGCAGACACTCTCCTCCAACACCGGACTACCAACAACAGCCACCACAACCTGACCCAAGGCACCCACCCTTTGGCCCTTGCCATCCATACGGCTCTCCCACCAACACTTCCCTCATCCTTTTCCTCCCCTCCTCCTACTTTCAACAGCCCTGACCACACTTCCCCACTACAGCAGACACTCTCCTCCAACACCGGACTACCAACAACAGCCACCACAACCTGACCCAAGGCACCCACCCTTTTGCCCTTGCCATCCATACGGCTCTCCCACCAACACTTCCCTCCTCCTTTTCCTCCCCTCCTCCTACTTTCAACAGCCCTGACCACACTTCCCCACTACAGCAGACACTCTCCTCCAACACCGGACCACCAACAACAGCCACCACAACCTGACCCAAGGCACCCACCCTTTGGCCCTCGCCATCCATACGGCTCTCCCACCAACACTTCCCTCCTCCTTTTCCTCCCCTCCTCCGACTTTCAACAGCCCGAACCACACTTCCCCACTACAGCAGACACTCTCCTCCAACACCGGACTACCAACAACAGCCACCACAACCTGCACCAAGGCACCCACCCTTTGGCCCTCGCCATCCATACGGCTCTCCCACCAACACTTCCCTCCTCCTTTTCCTCCCCTCCTCCTACTTTCAACAGCCCTGACCACACTTCCCCACTACAGCAGACACTCTCCTCCAACACCGGACTACCAACAACAGCCACCACAACCTGCACCAAGGCACCCACCCTTTTGCCCTTGACATCCATACGGCTCTCCCACCAACACTTCCCTCCTCCTTTTCCTCCCATCCTCCTACTTTCAACAGCCCGAACCACACTTCCCCACTACAGCAGACACTCTCCTCCAACACCCAACTACCAACAACAGCCACCACAACCTGACCCAAGGCACCCACCCTTTGGCCCTTGCCATCCATACGGCTCTCCCACCAACACTTCCCTCCTCCTTTTCCTCCCCTCCTCCTACTTTCAACAGCCCGAACCACACTTCCCCACTACAGCAGACACTCTCCTCCAACACCGGACTATCAACAACAGCCACCACAACCTGCACCAAGGCACCCACCCTTTTGCCCTTGCCATCCATACGGCTCTCCCACCAACACTTCCCTCCTCCTTTTCCTCCCCTCCTCCGACTTTCAACAGCCCGAACCACACTTCCCCACTACAGCAGACACTCTCCTCCAACACCGGACTACCAACAACAGCCACCACAACCTGACCCAAGGCACCCACCCTTTGGCCCTTGCCATCCATACGGCTCTCCCACCAACACTTCCCTCCTCCTTTTCCTCCCCTCCTCCTACTTTCAACAGCCCGAACCACACTTCCCCACTACAGCAGACACTCTCCTCCAACACCCAACTACCAACAACAGCCACCACAACCTGACCCAAGGCACCCACCCTTTGGCCCTTGCCATCCATACGGCTCTCCCACCAACACTTCCCTCCTCCTTTTCCTCCCCTCCTCCTACTTTCAACAGCCCGAACCACACTTCCCCACTACAGCAGACACTCTCCTCCAACACCGGACTACCAACAACAGCCACCACAACCTGCACCAAGGCACCCACCCTTTTGCCCTTGCCATCCATACGGCTCTCCCACCAACACTTCCCTCCTCCTTTTCCTCCCCTCCTCCGACTTTCAACAGCCCGAACCACACTTCCCCACTACAGCAGACACTCTCCTCCAACACCGGACTACCAACAACAGCCACCACAACCTGACCCAAGGCACCCACCCTTTGGCCCTTGCCATCCATACGGCTCTCCCACCAACACTTCCCTCCTCCTTTTCCTCCCCTCCTCCTACTTTCAACAGCCCGAACCACACTTCCCCACTACAGCAGACACTCTCCTCCAACACCCAACTACCAACAACAGCCACCACAACCTGACCCAAGGCACCCACCCTTTGGCCCTTGCCATCCATACGGCTCTCCCACCAACACTTCCCTCCTCCTTTTCCTCCCCTCCTCCTACTTTCAACAGCCCGAACCACACTTCCCCACTACAGCAGACACTCTCCTCCAACACCGGACTACCAACAACAGCCACCACAACCTGCACCAAGGCACCCACCCTTTTGCCCTTGCCATCCATACGGCGCTCCCACCAACACTTCCCTCCTCCTTTTCCTCCCCTCCTCCTACTTTCAACAGCCCGAACCACACTTCCCCACTACAGCAGACACTCTCCTCCAACACCCAACTACCAACAACAGCCACCACAACCTGACCCAAGGCACCCACCCTTTGGCCCTTGCCATCCATACGGCTCTCCCACCAACACTTCCCTCCTCCTTTTCCTCCCCTCCTCCTACTTTCAACAGCCCGAACCACACTTCCCCACTACAGCAGACACTCTCCTCCAACACCCAACTACCAACAACAGCCACCACAACCTGCACCAAGGCACCCACCCTTTTGCCCTTGCCATCCATACGGCTCTCCCACCAACACTTCCCTCCTCCTTTTCCTCCCATCCTCCTACTTTCAACAGCCCGAACCACACTTCCCCACTACAGCAGACACTCTCCTCCAACACCCAACTACCAACAACAGCCACCACAACCTGACCCAAGGCACCCACCCTTTGGCCCTTGCCATCCATACGGCTCTCCCACCAACACTTCCCTCCTCCTTTTCCTCCCCTCCTCCGACTTTCAACAGCCCTGACCACACTTCCCCACTACAGCAGACACTCTCCTCCAACACCGGACCACCAACAACAGCCACCACAACCTGACCCAAGGCACCCACCCTTTGGCCCTTGCCATCCATACGGCTCTCCCACCAACACTTCCCTCCTCCTTTTCCTCCCCTCCTCCTGTTTTTGACAGCCCTGACCACACTTCCCCACTACAGCAGACACTCTCCTCCAACACCCAACTACCAACAACAGCCACCACAACCTGACCCAAGGCACCCACCCTTTGGCCCTTGCCATCCATACGGCTCTCCCACCAACACTTCCCTCCTCCTTTTCCTCCCCTCCTCCTACTTTCAACAGCCCGAACCACACTTCCCCACTACAGCAGACACTCTCCTCCAACACCGGACTACCAACAACAGCCACCACAACCTGCACCAAGGCACCCACCCTTTGGCCCTTGCCATCCATACGGCTCTCCCACCAACACTTCCCTCCTCCTTTTCCTCCCCTCCTCCTACTTTCAACAGCCCGAACCACACTTCCCCACTACAGCAGACACTCTCCTCCAACACCGGACTACCAACAACAGCCACCACAACCTGACCCAAGGCACCCACCCTTTTGCCCTTGCCATCCATACGGCTCTCCCACCAACACTTCCCTCCTCCTTTTCCTCCCCTCCTCCTACTTTCAACAGCCCGAACCACACTTCCCCACTACAGCAGACACTCTCCTCCAACACCCAACTACCAACAACAGCCACCACAACCTGACCCAAGGCACCCACCCTTTGGCCCTTGCCATCCATACGGCTCTCCCACCAACACTTCCCTCATCCTTTTCCTCCCCTCCTCCTACTTTCAACAGCCCGAACCACACTTCCCCACTACAGCAGACACTCTCCTCCAACACCGGACTACCAACAACAGCCACCACAACCTGCACCAAGGCACCCACCCTTTTGGCACTGGCATGCACACGGCTCTCCCACCAACACTTCCCTCCTCCTTTTCCTCCCCTCCTCCTACTTTCAACAGCCCGAACCACACTTCCCCACTACAGCAGACACTCTCCTCCAACACCGGACTACCAACAACAGCCACCACAACCTGACCCAAGGCACCCACCCTTTGGCCCTTGCCATCCATACGGCTCTCCCACCAACACTTCCCTCCTCCTTTTCCTCCCCTCCTCCGACTTTCAACAGCCCGAACCACACTTCCCCACTACAGCAGACACTCTCCTCCAACACCGGACTACCAACAACAGCCACCACAACCTGCACCAAGGCACCCACCCTTTGGCCCTTACCATCCATACGGCGCTCCCACCAACACTTCCCTCCTCCTTTTCCTCCCCTCCTCCTACTTTCAACAGCCCGAACCACACTTCCCCACTACAGCAGACACTCTCCTCCAACACCGGACTACCAACAACAGCCACCACAACCTGCACCAAGGCCCCACCCCCTTTTGGCATTGGCATGCACACGGCTCTCCCACCAACACTTCCTTCCTCCTTTTCCTCCCCTCCTCCTACTTTCAACAGCCCTGACCACACTTCCCCACTACAGCAGACACTCTCCTCCAACACCCAACTACCAACAACAGCCACCACAACCTGCACCAAGGCACCCACCCTTTGGCCCTTGCCATCCATACGGCTCTCCCACCAACACTTCCCTCATCCTTTTCCTCCCCTCCTCCTACTTTCAACAGCCCTGACCACACTTCCCCACTACAGCAGACACTCTCCTCCAACACCGGACTACCAAGAACATCCACCACAACCTGCACCAAGGCACCCACCCTTTTGCCCTTGCCATCCATACGGCTCTCCCACCAACACTTCCCTCCTCCTTTTCCTCCCCTCCTCCTACTTTCAACAGCCCTGACCACACTTCCCCACTACAGCAGACACTCTCCTCCAACACCCAACTACCAACAACAGCCACCACAACCTGACCCAAGGCACCCACCCTTTGGCCCTTGCCATCCATACGGCTCTCCCACCAACACTTCCCTCCTCCTTTTCCTCCCCTCCTCCTACTTTCAACAGCCCGAACCACACTTCCCCACTACAGCAGACACTCTCCTCCAACACCGGACTACCAACAACAGCCACCACAACCTGACCCAAGGCACCCACCCTTTTGGCATTGGCATGCACACGGCTCTCCCACCAACACTTCCCTCCTCCTTTTCCTCCCCTCCTCCTACTTTCAACAGCCCGAACCACACTTCCCCACTACAGCAGACACTCTCCTCCAACACCGGACCACCAACAACAGCCACCACAACCTGACCCAAGGCACCCACCCTTTTGGCACTGGCATGCACACGGCTCTCCCACCAACACTTCCCTCCTCCTTTTCCTCCCCTCCTCCTACTTTCAACAGCCCGAACCACACTTCCCCACTACAGCAGACACTCTCCTCCAACACCGGACTACCAACAACAGCCACCACAACCTGACCCAAGGCACCCACCCTTTTGCCCTGGCCATCCATACGGCTCTCCCACCAACACTTCCCTCCTCCTTTTCCTCCCCTCCTCCTACTGTCAACAGCCCGAACCACACTTCCCCACTACAGCAGACACTCTCCTCCAACACCGGACTACCAACAACAGCCACCACAACCTGCACCAAGGCACCCACCCTTTGGCCCTTGCCATCCATACGGCTCTCCCACCAACACTTCCCTCCTCCTTTTCCTCCCCTCCTCCTACTTTCAACAGCCCGAACCACACTTCCCCACTACAGCAGACACTCTCCTCCAACACCGGACTACCAACAACAGCCACCACAACCTGACCCAAGGCACCCACCCTTTGGCCGTTGCCATCCATACGGCTCTCCCACCAACACTTCCCTCCTCCTTTTCCTCCCCTCCTCCTACTTTCAACAGCCCGAACCACACTTCCCCACTACAGCAGACACTCTCCTCCAACACCGGACTACCAACAACAGCCACCACAACCTGCACCAAGGCACCCACCCTTTTGCCCTTGCCATCCATACGGCGCTCCCACCAACACTTCCCTCCTCCTTTTCCTCCCCTCCTCCTACTTTCAACAGCCCGAACCACACTTCCCCACTACAGCAGACACTCTCCTCCAACACCCAACTACCAACAACAGCCACCACAACCTGACCCAAGGCACCCACCCTTTGGCCCTTGCCATCCATACCGCTCTCCCACCAACACTTCCCTCCTCCTTTTCCTCCCCTCCTCCTACTTTCAACAGCCCGAACCACACTTCCCCACTACAGCAGACACTCTCCTCCAACACCCAACTACCAACAACAGCCACCACAACCTGCACCAAGGCACCCACCCTTTTGCCCTTGCCATCCATACAGCTCTCCCACCAACACTTCCCTCCTCCTTTTCCTCCCATCCTCCTACTTTCAACAGCCCGAACCACACTTCCCCACTACAGCAGACACTCTCCTCCAACACCCAACTACCAACAACAGCCACCACAACCTGCACCAAGGCACCCACCCTTTGGCCCTTGCCATCCATACGGCTCTCCCACCAACACTTCCCTCCTCCTTTTCCTCCCCTCCTCCTACTTTCAACAGCCCGAACCACACTTCCCCACTACAGCAGACACTCTCCTCCAACACCAGACTACCAACAACAGCCACCACAACCTGACCCAAGGCACCCACCCTTTGGCCCTTGCCATCCATACGGCTCTCCCACCAACACTTCCCTCCTCCTTTTCCTCCCCTCCTCCTACTTTCAACAGCCCTGACCACACTTCCCCACTACAGCAGACACTCTCCTCCAACACCGGACCACCAACAACAGCCACCACAACCTGCACCAAGGCACCCACCCTTTGGCCCTTGCCATCCATACGGCTCTCCCACCAACACTTCCCTCCTCCTTTTCCTCCCCTCCTCCTGTTTTTGACAGCCCTGACCACACTTCCCCACTACAGCAGACACTCTCCTCCAACACCCAACTACCAACAACAGCCACCACAACCTGCACCAAGGCACCCACCCTTTGGCCCTTGCCATCCATACGGCTCTCCCACCAACACTTCCCTCCTCCTTTTCCTCCCCTCCTCCTACTTTCAACAGCCCGAACCACACTTCCCCACTACAGCAGACACTCTCCTCCAACACCGGACTACCAACAACAGCCACCACAACCTGCACCAAGGCACCCACCCTTTGGCCCTTGCCATCCATACGGCTCTCCCACCAACACTTCCCTCCTCCTTTTCCTCCCCTCCTCCTACTTTCAACAGCCCTGACCACACTTCCCCACTACAGCAGACACTCTCCTCCAACACCGGACTACCAACAACAGCCACCACAACCTGACCCAAGGCACCCACCCTTTTGCCCTTGCCATCCATACGGCTCTCCCACCAACACTTCCCTCCTCCTTTTCCTCCCCTCCTCCTACTTTCAACAGCCCGAACCACACTTCCCCACTACAGCAGACACTCTCCTCCAACACCCAACTACCAACAACAGCCACCACAACCTGCACCAAGGCACCCACCCTTTGGCCCTTGCCATCCATACGGCTCTCCCACCAACACTTCCCTCATCCTTTTCCTCCCCTCCTCCTACTTTCAACAGCCCGAACCACACTTCCCCACTACAGCAGACACTCTCCTCCAACACCCAACTACCAACAACAGCCACCACAACCTGACCCAAGGCACCCACCCTTTGGCCCTTGCCATCCATACGGCTCTCCCACCAACACTTCCCTCCTCCTTTTCCTCCCCTCCTCCTACTTTCAACAGCCCGAACCACACTTCCCCACTACAGCAGACACTCTCCTCCAACACCCAACTACCAACAACAGCCACCACAACCTGACCCAAGGCACCCACCCTTTTGGCACTGGCATGCACACGGCTCTCCCACCAACACTTCCCTCCTCCTTTTCCTCCCCTCCTCCTACTTTCAACAGCCCGAACCACACTTCCCCACTACAGCAGACACTCTCCTCCAACACCGGACTACCAACAACAGCCACCACAACCTGACCCAAGGCACCCACCCTTTGGCCCTTGCCATCCATACGGCTCTCCCACCAACACTTCCCTCCTCCTTTTCCTCCCCTCCTCCTACTTTCAACAGCCCGAACCACACTTCCCCACTACAGCAGACACTCTCCTCCAACACCCAACTACCAACAACAGCCACCACAACCTGCACCAAGGCACCCACCCTTTGGCCCTTACCATCCATACGGCTCTCCCACCAACACTTCCCTCCTCCTTTTCCTCCCCTCCTCCTACTTTCAACAGCCCGAACCACACTTCCCCACTACAGCAGACACTCTCCTCCAACACCGGACTACCAACAACAGCCACCACAACCTGCACCAAGGCCCCACCCCCTTTTGGCATTGGCATGCACACGGCTCTCCCACCAACACTTCCTTCCTCCTTTTCCTCCCCTCCTCCTACTTTCAACAGCCCTGACCACACTTCCCCACTACAGCAGACACTCTCCTCCAACACCGGACTACCAACAACAGCCACCACAACCTGCACCAAGGCACCCACCCTTTTGCCCTTGCCATCCATACGGCTCTCCCACCAACACTTCCCTCCTCCTTTTCCTCCCCTCCTCCTACTTTCAACAGCCCTGACCACACTTCCCCACTACAGCAGACACTCTCCTCCAACACCGGACTACCAAGAACATCCACCACAACCTGCACCAAGGCACCCACCCTTTGGCCCTTGCCATCCATACGGCTCTCCCACCAACACTTCCCTCCTCCTTTTCCTCCCCTCCTCCTACTTTCAACAGCCCTGACCACACTTCCCCACTACAGCAGACACTCTCCTCCAACACCCAACTACCAACAACAGCCACCACAACCTGCACCAAGGCACCCACCCTTTGGCCCTTGCCATCCATACGGCTCTCCCACCAACACTTCCCTCCTCCTTTTCCTCCCCTCCTCCTACTTTCAACAGCCCGAACCACACTTCCCCACTACAGCAGACACTCTCCTCCAACACCGGACTACCAACAACAGCCACCACAACCTGACCCAAGGCACCCACCCTTTTGGCATTGGCATGCACACGGCTCTCCCACCAACACTTCCCTCCTCCTTTTCCTCCCCTTCTCCTACTTTCAACAGCCCGAACCACACTTCCCCACTACAGCAGACACTCTCCTCCAACACCCAACTACCAACAACAGCCACCACAACCTGACCCAAGGCACCCACCCTTTTGGCACTGGCATGCACACGGCTCTCCCACCAACACTTCCCTCCTCCTTTTCCTCCCCTCCTCCTACTTTCAACAGCCCGAACCACACTTCCCCACTACAGCAGACACTCTCCTCCAACACCGGACTACCAACAACAGCCACCACAACCTGACCCAAGGCACCCACCCTTTTGCCCTGGCCATCCATACGGCTCTCCCACCAACACTTCCCTCCTCCTTTTCCTCCCCTCCTCCTACTGTCAACAGCCCGAACCACACTTCCCCACTACAGCAGACACTCTCCTCCAACACCGGACTACCAACAACAGCCACCACAACCTGCACCAAGGCACCCACCCTTTTGGCACTGGCATGCACACGGCTCTCCCACCAACACTTCCCTCCTCCTTTTCCTCCCCTCCTCCTACTTTCAACAGCCCGAACCACACTTCCCCACTACAGCAGACACTCTCCTCCAACACCGGACTACCAACAACAACCACCACAACCTGCACCAAGGCACCCACCCTTTGGCCCTTGCCATCCATACGGCTCTCCCACCAACACTTCCCTCCTCCTTTTCCTCCCCTCCTCCTACTTTCAACAGCCCGAACCACACTTCCCCACTACAGCAGACACTCTCCTCCAACACCGGACTACCAACAACAGCCACCACAACCTGCACCAAGGCACCCACCCTTTTGGCATTGGCATGCACACGGCTCTCCCACCAACACTTCCCTCCTCCTTTTCCTCCCCTCCTCCTACTTTCAACAGCCCGAACCACACTTCCCCACTACAGCAGACACTCTCCTCCAACACCGGACTACCAACAACAGCCACCACAACCTGACCCAAGGCACCCACCCTTTTGGCACTGGCATGCACACGGCTCTCCCACCAACACTTCCCTCCTCCTTTTCCTCCCCTCCTCCTACTTTCAACAGCCCGAACCACACTTCCCCACTACAGCAGACACTCTCCTCCAACACCGGACTACCAACAACAGCCACCACAACCTGCACCAAGGCACCCACCCTTTTGCCCTGGCCATCCATACGGCTCTCCCACCAACACTTCCCTCCTCCTTTTCCTCCCCTCCTCCTACTTTCAACAGCCCGAACCACACTTCCCCACTACAGCAGACACTCTCCTCCAACACCCAACTACCAACAACAGCCACCGCAACCTGCACCAAGGCACCCACCCTTTGGCCCTTGCCATCCATACGGCTCTCCCAACAACACTTCCCTCCTCCTTTTCCTCCCCTCCTCCTACTTTCAACAGCCCTGACCACACTTCCCCACTACAGCAGACACTCTCCTCCAACACCGGACCACCAACAACAGCCACCACAACCTGACCCAAGGCACCCACCCTTTTGGCACTGGCATGCACACGGCTCTCCCACCAACACTTCCCTCCTCCTCTTCCTCCCCTCCTCCTACTTTCAACAGCCCGAACCACACTTCCCCACTACAGCAGACACTCTCCTCCAACACCGGACTACCAACAACAGCCACCACAACCTGACCCAAGGCACCCACCCTTTGGCCCTTGCCATCCATACGGCTCTCCCACCAACACTTCCCTCCTCCTTTTCCTCCCCTCCTCCTACTTTCAACAGCCCAAACCACACTTCCCCACTACAGCAGACACTCTCCTCCAACACCGGACTACCAACAACAGCCACCACAACCTGACCCAAGGCACCCACCCTTTGGCCCTTGCCATCCATACGGCTCTCCCAACAACACTTCCCTCCTCCTTTTCCTCCCCTCCTCCTACTTTCAACAGCCCGAACCACACTTCCCCACTACAGCAGACACTCTCCTCCAACACCCAACTACCAACAACAGCCACCACAACCTGACCCAAGGCACCCACCCTTTGAGCCCTTGCCATCCATACGGCTCTCCCACCAACACTTCCCTCCTCCTTTTCCTCCCCTCCTCCTACTTTCAACAGCCCGAACCACACTTCCCCACTACAGCAGACACTCTCCTCCAACACCCAACTACCAACAACAGCCACCACAACCTGACCCAAGGCACCCACATTTTTGACATTGGCATGCACACGGCTCTCCCACCAACACTTCCCTCCTCCTTTTCCTCCCCTCCTCCTACTTTCAACAGCCCTGACCACACTTCCCCACTACAGCAGACACTCTCCTCCAACACCGGACTACCAACAACAGCCACCACAACCTGACCCAAGGCACCCACCCTTTTGCCCTTGCCATCCATACCGCTCTCCCACCAACACTTCCCTCCTCCTTTTCCTCCCCTCCTCCTACTTTCAACAGCCCGAACCACACTTCCCCACTACAGCAGACACTCTCCTCCAACACCGGACTACCAACAACAGCCACCACAACCTGACCCAAGGCACCCACCCTTTGGCCCTTGCCATCCATACGGCTCTCCCAACAACACTTCCCTCCTCCTTTTCCTCCCCTCCTCCTACTTTCAACAGCCCGAACCACACTTCCCCACTACAGCAGACACTCTCCTCCAACACCGGACCACCAACAACAGCCACCACAACCTGACCCAAGGCACCCACCCTTTTGGCACTGGCATGCACACGGCTCTCCCACCAACACTTCCCTCCTCCTCTTCCTCCCCTCCTCCTACTTTCAACAGCCCGAACCACACTTCCCCACTACAGCAGACACTCTCCTCCAACACCGGACTACCAACAACAGCCACCACAACCTGACCCAAGGCACCCACCCTTTGGCCCTTGCCATCCATACGGCTCTCCCACCAACACTTCCCTCCTCCTTTTCCTCCCCTCCTCCTACTTTCAACAGCCCGAACCACACTTCCCCACTACAGCAGACACTCTCCTCCAACACCGGACTACCAACAACAGCCACCACAACCTGACCCAAGGCACCCACCCTTTGGCCCTTGCCATCCATACGGCTCTCCCACCAACACTTCCCTCCTCCTTTTCCTCCCCTCCTCCTACTTTCAACAGCCCGAACCACACTTCCCCACTACAGCAGACACTCTCCTCCAACACCGGACTACCAACAACAGCCACCACAACCTGACCCAAGGCACCCACCCTTTGAGCCCTTGCCATCCATACGGCTCTCCCACCAACACTTCCCTCCTCCTTTTCCTCCCCTCCTCCTACTTTCAACAGCCCGAACCACACTTCCCCACTACAGCAGACACTCTCCTCCAACACCCAACTACCAACAACAGCCACCACAACCTGACCCAAGGCACCCACATTTTTGACATTGGCATGCACACGGCTCTCCCACCAACACTTCCCTCCTCCTTTTCCTCCCCTCCTCCTGTTTTTGACAGCCCTGACCACACTTCCCCACTACAGCAGACACTCTCCTCCAACACCGGACTACCAACAACAGCCACCACAACCTGCACCAAGGCACCCACCCTTTTGCCCTTGCCATCCATACCGCTCTCCCACCAACACTTCCCTCCTCCTTTTCCTCCCCTCCTCCTACTTTCAACAGCCCGAACCACACTTCCCCACTACAGCAGACACTCTCCTCCAACACCCGACTACCAACAACAGCCACCACAACCTGACCCAAGGCACCCACCCTTTGGCCCTTGCCATCCATACGGCTCTCCCACCAACACTTCCCTCCTCCTTTTCCTCCCCTCCTCCGACTTTCAACAGCCCGAACCACACTTCCCCACTACAGCAGACACTCTCCTCCAACACCCAACTACCAACAACAGCCACCACAACCTGACCCAAGGCACCCACCCTTTGGCCCTTGCCATCCCTACCGCTCTCCCACCAACACTTCCCTCCTCCTTTTCCTCCCCTCCTCCTACTTTCGACAGCCCGAACCACACTTCCCCACTACAGCAGACACTCTCCTCCAACACCGGACTACCAACAACAGCCACCACAACCTGACCCAAGGCACCCACCCTTTGAGCCCTTGCCATCCATACGGCTCTCCCACCAACACTTCCCTCCTCCTTTTCCTCCCCTCCTCCTACTTTCAACAGCCCGAACCACACTTCCCCACTACAGCAGACACTCTCCTCCAACACCCAACTACCAACAACAGCCACCACAACCTGACCCAAGGCACCCACATTTTTGACATTGGCATGCACACGGCTCTCCCACCAACACTTCCCTCCTCCTTTTCCTCCCCTCCTCCTACTTTCAACAGCCCGAACCACACTTCCCCACTACAGCAGACACTCTCCTCCAACACCCAACTACCAACAACAGCCACCACAACCTGACCCAAGGCACCCACCCTTTTGCCCTTGCCATCCATACGGCTCTCCCACCAACACTTCCCTCCTCCTTTTCCTCCCCTCCTCCTACTTTCAACAGCCCGAACCACACTTCCCCACTACAGCAGACACTCTCCTCCAACACCGGACCACCAACAACAGCCACCACAACCTGCACCAAGGCACCCACCCTTTTGCCCTTGCCATCCATACGGCTCTCCCACCAACACTTCCCTCCTCCTTTTCCTCCCCTCCTCCTACTTTCAACAGCCCGAACCACACTTCCCCACTACAGCAGACACTCTCCTCCAACACCGGACTACCAACAACAGCCACCACAACCTGACCCAAGGCACCCACCCTTTGGCCCTTGCCATCCATACGGCTCTCCCACCAACACTTCCCTCCTCCTTTTCCTCCCCTCCTCCGACTTTCAACAGCCTGAACCACACTTCCCCACTACAGCAAACACTCTCCTCCAACACCGGACCACCAACAACAGCCACCACAACCTGACCCAAGGCACCCACCCTTTTGGCACTGGCATACACACGGCTCTCCCACCAACACTTCCCTCCTCCTTTTCCTCCCCTCCTCCTACTTTCAACAGCCCGAACCACACTTCCCCACTACAGCAGACACTCTCCTCCAACAGCGGACCACCAACAACAGCCACCACAACCTGACCCAAGGCACCCACCCTTTGGCCCTTGCCATCCATACGGCTCTCCCACCAACACTTCCCTCCTCCTTTTCCTCCCCTCCTCCGACTTTCAACAGCCCGAACCACACTTCCCCACTACAGCAGACACTCTCCTCCAACACCGGACTACCAACAACAGCCACCACAACCTGACCCAAGGCACCCACCCTTTGGCCCTTGCCATCCATACGGCTCTCCCACCAACACTTCCCTCCTCCTTTTCCTCCCCTCCTCCTACTTTCAACAGCCCGAACCACACTTCCCCACTACAGCAGACACTCTCCTCCAACACCCAACTACCAACAACAGCCACCACAACCTGACCCAAGGCACGCACATTTTTGACATTGGCATGCACACGGCTCTCCCACCAACACTTCCCTCCTCCTTTTCCTCCCCTCCTCCTACTTTCAACAGCCCGAACCACACTTCCCCACTACAGCAGACACTCTCCTCCAACACCCAACTACCAACAACAGCCACCACAACCTGCACCAAGGCACCCACCCTTTTGCCCTTGCCATCCATACGGCTCTCCCACCAACACTTCCCTCCTCCTTTTCCTCCCCTCCTCCGACTTTCAACAGCCCGAACCACACTTCCCCACTACAGCAGACACTCTCCTCCAACACCCAACTACCAACAACAGCCACCACAACCTGCACCAAGGCACCCACCCTTTTGGCACTGGCATGCACACGGCTCTCCCACCAACACTTCCCTCCTCCTTTTCCTCCCCTCCTCCTACTTTCAACAGCCCTGACCACACTTCCCCACTACAGCAGACACTCTCCTCCAACACCGGACCACCAACAACAGCCACCACAACCTGACCCAAGGCACCCACCCTTTGGCCCTTGCCATCCATACCGCTCTCCCACCAACACTTCCCTCCTCCTTTTCCTCCCCTCCTCCTACTTTCAACAGCCCGAACCACACTTCCCCACTACAGCAGACACTCTCCTCCAACACCGGACCACCAACAACAGCCACCACAACCTGCACCAAGGCACCCACCCTTTGGCCCTTGCCATCCATACGGCTCTCCCACCAACACTTCCCTCCTCCTTTTCCTCCCCTCCTCCTACTTTCAACAGCCCGAACCACACTTCCCCACTACAGCAGACACTCTCCTCCAACACCGGACTACCAACAACAGCCACCACAACCTGACCCAAGGCACCCACCCTTTGGCCCTTGCCATCCATACGGCTCTCCCACCAACACTTCCCTCCTCCTTTTCCTCCCCTCCTCCTACTTTCAACAGCCCGAACCACACTTCCCCACTACAGCAGACACTCTCCTCCAACACCGGACCACCAACAACAGCCACCACAACCTGCACCAAGGCACCCACCCTTTTGCCCTTGCCATCCATACGGCTCTCCCACCAACACTTCCCTCCTCCTTTTCCTCCCCTCCTCCTACTTTCAACAGCCCTGACCACACTTCCCCACTACAGCAGACACTCTCCTCCAACACCGGACTATCAACAACAGCCACCACAACCTGACCCAAGGCACCCACCCTTTTGGCACTGGCATGCACACGGCTCTCCCACCAACACTTCCCTCCTCCTTTTCCTCCCCTCCTCCTACTTTCAACAGCCCGAACCACACTTCCCCACTACAGCAGACACTCTCCTCCAACACCGGACTACCAACAACAGCCACCACAACCTGACCCAAGGCACCCACCCTTTGGCCCTTGCCATCCATACGGCTCTCCCACCAACACTTCCCTCATCCTTTTCCTCCCCTCCTCCTACTTTCAACAGCCCTGACCACACTTCCCCACTACAGCAGACACTCTCCTCCAACACCGGACTACCAACAACAGCCACCACAACCTGACCCAAGGCACCCACCCTTTTGCCCTTGCCATCCATACGGCTCTCCCACCAACACTTCCCTCCTCCTTTTCCTCCCCTCCTCCTACTTTCAACAGCCCGAACCACACTTCCCCACTACAGCAGACACTCTCCTCCAACACCCAACTACCAACAACAGCCACCACAAGCTGCACCAAGGCACCCAACCTTTTGCCCTTGCCATCCATACGGCTCTCCCACCAACACTTCCCTCCTCCTTTTCCTCCCCTCCTCCGACTTTCAACAGCCCGAACCACACTTCCCCACTACAGCAGACACTCTCCTCCAACACCCAACTACCAACAACAGCCACCACAACCTGACCCAAGGCACCCACCCTTTTGGCACTGGCATGCACACGGCTCTCCCACCAACACTTCCCTCCTCCTTTTCCTCCCCTCCTCCTACTTTCAACAGCCCTGACCACACTTCCCCACTACAGCAGACACTCTCCTCCAACACCGGACCACCAACAACAGCCACCACAACCTGACCCAAGGCACCCACCCTTTGGCCCTTGCCATCCATACCGCTCTCCCACCAACACTTCCCTCCTCCTTTTCCTCCCCTCCTCCGACTTTCAACAGCCCGAACCACACTTCCCCACTACAGCAGACACTCTCCTCCAACACCGGACTACCAACAACAGCCACCACAACCTGACCCAAGGCACCCACCCTTTGGCCGTTGCCATCCATACGGCTCTCCCACCAACACTTCCCTCCTCCTTTTCCTCCCCTCCTCCGACTTTCAACAGCCCGAACCACACTTCCCCACTACAGCAGACACTCTCCTCCAACACCGGAC